>NC_034591.1:45698364-45717981 GCF_900095145.1 Mus pahari
TCTCCTCCTCCTCCTCCTCCTCCTCCTCCTCCTTCCATCTTGCTCAGAACGGTGGGTAGATTTTTTGCTGGCATAACAAGGCATAACATAACAAAACATAACTAAACTAAACTAAACTGTACAAAAATCCTATTTGACATTATTCTAAAGCTCCCTGGATAAAGGCTGGCTTTTCTAGGAACTGTGTCTAACTCCTACAGGCAGTAGAAATTTTCAAGTCATACAAACACCTCCTAAACCCTCCCCAGCTAGAGCTGAGGATGGGAGATATCTAAGGATCGTTGGGCACAAACATTAGTTTTGTCATCCATTTGGAAGCAAACACTACTAAGCAACTGCAGCAGGTGGCAGTGGTTATGCTAGGAAGATAATTGTAAAATTTTACTGAACATCATCAAATAAGACTGGACTAATGAGACATTACATGTTTATTGATGGAAATAAGGTAGTGTGAAGGCAAATTATACTATAAAATTACAGAGTGATCGCTCTTCCATTTATCCATTGAACTGAATTGCAAGTTAAAAGTTATTTGTATATTTTAATTTTGAGAAAATTTTCTTTATAATTATGTATAATCAAAAACCTAAAATCATTAGAATAATGTTTAAAAATTGTTGGTTCATGCTTGCAATGCCTATCAGATTTCTAAAATGAACATTTATATTGAAATTGACAATCAGTTTAATGATTGATATCAAATGAAATTTAACACTAGCATATGGTATAATTATAAAATATCGCTATGTGTGGGAAAAGGAAAGAGAGAGAGATGGAGAGAGAAATAGAGGAGAGAGAGAGAGACAGACAGAGAGGAAGGGAGAGAGAGAGGAGAGAGTGTGGAAACATTTTTATTCATTAACCTCTGAAAGTTTAGGCACAGATGTTGTCTCCCTTATTTTTGTAATACATGAAATTATAATAATATGAAATATTAAAAATACGAATATACTTCATCAATTAATATAGACATAATTAAAATATTGAAGAAAATACATACAACATTTTATCAGAAAAAGTCTAAGTGTAACTAATATTCAAATCAATAAATAAAAGATATGGCTACAGAATTCAAAATTGCAATCATACTCCAAAACTTACATGAGAAACTAGACTATATTTTAAGTGTAACAATTGGCCAAACATTAACTTTAATCCCCAAAGAGGTATTTCATATACTTTATTTCTAATATTTAAAGTAGGCAGAAAATAGGTATAGAAATTTCAGTGAATAAAGTGTTCCGTAAATTTAAAAGAATGGCTAACTACACTAAATTACGATTCAATATTCTTGTATTATCCTTTAGCTTATTATCACCAGTGCATTAAAGGTGACAGTAATCAAATAACACAGGAAATGAAATCCATGCCTCACAATGTATGAAAATATGATCACCTGATTCACATCACCACCTGATAATGAATATCAGACCTAAAAATGTTTGTATTTTAACCAAGTAACTGAAATTTTAATCATAAATACCAACATAACTGGATTAAAAGTCAAACATATATTTATGAACATATATGTATGTCCATAGTCACCAAAATATTATTTATGAATTTATTAATATTATTTATGAATGAAGTTAATAATACAGCATAGTCTCCTGTTGGGATTCAGAAGGGTTGGAGAACTCATGAGCCTGCAGATGCACAGTATGGCAGGGGCAGCCCTAAGATTGGTGACCTTCTTTTGAGCCTTAAGCAGTTTTGTGTTAATGATTTGAGATCAGGATACAGTGAGTGTTCATAGCACACTTCCACTCAAACATCAGTGTATAATTTTGTTAATTTTTGTGTGACATCTGCATACATTTATACTTTAAATGTTCATTGGAAGATCTGGATTTTTATATTGCTCATATAATTGCTCTATTTTACCATAACATACCATATTAATTTTATTTATCACAAACCTCCTGAGCTTTTATCTACAAGATGACTCAGTGACCAGTTTTATGGTGGTGGTAGGCCCTGATCTCCATCTATCTGCTTTCCTGTTGTGTGAATATACACAATTAAAACAACATTTGCAGAGCTGCTTCATAGATTGTTAGGGAAAAATGATTTCAGATGAGGCTCATGAATATCCTGTTCAAAGCACTTTTACCCACACACTTCTTGTGACTTAAACCACATCAAAACAATATTTTGGTTAATAACTTGTGTTATATATGTCTTCTCTTTAGAAAGGAGGAAAACAAGGATTTTTTAACTATATTATTTGCAGATTTAGAGCTGGAATTGTGTTACTTGTTTCAGCAAGCTTTAGAAGTCTGAAGTCCTATTGTGTGTCTTCAGTACTGAATGGAGAACCCAGTCAACTAGGATAGACAGATGTTCTATCCCTAGCAGGGAAATGAAGTTGAACTCTGCAAGGCCAGGGGAGAATTAGAGGGGTTGGGAGGGGCTGAGTCGCTCTGAAGGAGAAGTCATTATTGATTGTTGGACTCACTTCTCAGACTCAAAGCCTACAATTTTAAGTGTAGTAGCATTTATTAAAACAATACATTTGGGTTGGGTGTGGTGGCGCATGCCTTTAATCCTAGCACTTGGGAGGCAGAGGCAGGNGNATTTCTGAGTTCGAGGCCAGCCTGGTCTACAGAGTGAGTTCCAGGACAGCCAGGGCTATACAGAGAAACCCTGTCTCGAAAAAAACCAAAAAACAAAACAAAACAAAACAAAACAAACAAACAAAAAAACAATACATTTAACTCATTGTTATGAAAAACTGAAGGTTAGCGCAAGATAAAATGATCTTCATGTGATATTTTCACAACTACATAAATAATTTAAAAAATACCTTTAAACAAATCATCTCAAATTGCTTCAAACTGTGTCATTTTAGAGATTCCTAAGTAGATTTTACAAAAGTTTATATGAAAACTCGGGTGTTAATAAGATTTAATTTAGTTATAAATGTAGGTTTCCCAAGTGCTTATGAAACAGGTATAGTCTAATTTGAAATAAACACTAATTAGTTTTAGTTAAAGTTCTAACACTTTAAAAGGACAAACATCTACTAACATGGTATTTTGATTGCTAACAACATTTGTAATTTTTTCATCTAGTTAGAAAATATGGACTTTTTAAAAAAGAGTTTATTCCTGGAAGTTTAAAAAAAATCACTTTTTATTTATTTGTGAAAATATCATACATGTCTCACACCTTACTTTCTCAGGACAGATCTCCCTCTCAACATCTTTAATCTGTGTCAACTATTCTTTTTAATGGATATTTTATTTATTTAAATTTCAAGTGGTATCCCCTTCCCCAGTTTCTTCTCCACAAACCCTATTCCCTCCCCCTCCTCTTGCTTCTGTGAGGGTGTTCTCCCACCAACCCACTCCTGCCTTCCTGACCTGGCATTCCCCTATACTGGGGCATCAAACCTTCACAGGAACAAGGGTCTCTCCTCCCATTGATGCCTGACAAGGCCATCCTCTGCTACACATGCAGCTGGAGCCATGAGTCCCTCCATGTGTACTCTTTGATTGTTGGTTTAGTCACTGGGAGCTCTGGCAGGATCTGGTTGGTGGATATTATTCTTCCAATGGGGTAGCAAACCTATTCAGCTCCTCCATTTCTTGCACTAACTCCAGCATTGGGGTCCCTATGCTCATTCCATCGATTGGCTGCTAGCATCCTCATCTGGCTCTGGCAGAGCCTCTCAGGAGACATCCATATCAGGCTCTTGTCAGCATGCACTTCTTGGCATCAGCAATAGTGTCTGGGTTTGGTGTTTACATATGAGATGGATCCCCAGGTAGGGCAGTCTCTGCATGGCCTTTCCTTCAGTCTCTGCTCCACACTTTGTCCCTGTATTTCCTTTAGTCAGGAGCAATTCTGGGTTAAAATTTTGGAGATGGTCTTGAAAAACCAAAAAAAAAAAAAAAAAAAAAAAATTGGAGATGATTGGGTGACCCATCCCTCAACTGGGAGTCTTGCCTACCCTCTGTATATGGTCTCTAGAGGTTCTCTTTCCCCTTTGATGGGTATTTCAGCCAATGTCATCCCTGTTGGGTCCTAGAAACCTCTTATTTTAATGACATCTGCGACGTGACTACCCCAGTTCCTCATTCCCCATTGCTGTACAACTCTGTTCATTTCCTGACCCTCTGTATATCACTTCTGTCTTCTCTCATACATGATCCTGCCCCCTTTTTGCCTTCCCCCTCCTCTCTTCTTCCCAAGTCCCTCCCAGTCTCTACCTCCCATGTTTTATTCTATTACATGTGACCGATGAGTTTATTTAGTATTTTAAAACCTGAAAACTTAAAAAAGACAGAGATCAGAAATGTAGACATTATTATAAAAATTAAAAATAAAAGGAAAGGTTATATACCTAAAAATAACTGTAGAAATTATCAGTAAGTATCATAAATATTTGTATGAATACAAGCAAATATGTTTTTTTTTTTTTTTTTTTTGAGACTGGGTTTCTCTTTGTAGCCCTGGCTGTCCTGGAACTCACTCTGTAGACCAGGCTGGTCCCGAACTCAGAAATCTGCCTGCCTCTGCCTCCCAAGTGCTGGGATTAAAGGTGTGCACCACCACGCCCGGCCATACAAATATTTTTAAATAATTATTGCAAAATACAACTAAATAAAAGTGAAATATTAAAAAAAAAAAGACAACTTAGTGGCTCGTGAACAAAGGGAGCCATGACAGTTGGTTATTTGGGGAAGAAGAATTTAAGCGGGGAACTGAGAAGAGGTTGCAAAAGCATACTGTGGAAAAAAAATGCCTATGATTCATTTTACAGATGACAATGTCAAATGATACAAAGTTAAAATACAACAAAGAATAAGCAAAACTTGCATGGCCTGCTAATAACTATGATGGAGTTGTAGGAATGAAGAACGACAACAATCTCAATTTGAACTTCCTTTGTTGCAGAAAACAGGCAAATGGACCGGATACTTTCAACTATATCTCTTCAGCAATTTGAGGAATAGATACCCATACACAAATACCTGCTGTATGTGATGTGTACTAGCCTCTCACTTGCTTTGCTAAACTTCTGACAAGTCTTGATGCACCTAATATAATGGCATTGTGCCCTGGATTTCAAAAGTTATCTGTATGATGTTATGCGAAGCTCATGAATCAGATAATAGAGCTTGGTTTTTTGGTTCCTAAGAACAAAACAAAACCATTGTTTTGTTCCTTGTAATGTCCCTCAATTTCTTATTTAAGAACCCTCATCTTGAATTATGAAAATAGTCTAAATCATCATTAAGATACAGTCTATGAAAACATTCACTTCATGACAGACAGAATTTGATCTCTAGATCTAAGATTGAAAATATTTAAGAAAATGTTCTTTGGGCATGATAATATCTCGTGTAATTTTAACACTTGAGAGGCTGAATCAGGACAATATGGACTATAGTTCGTGAAGCAAAGCTCTGTTTCAAAAGAATAAAGCCACAGCAAGCAAGGATAGCTTAATTCTATTTATTTGGATAGTTCTCTTAAGGTATGATATCTTTCTTTTAATCACTTTGAGCCATTTTGTTACAGAGCAAATTATTTACTTAAAATGATGCATATTATAATAAGAAGTATATGTAGGTGATATTAAGGTCACAGGGTAATCTTCTTTTAAATAGTAAATTTAAGTAAGGCACTACTATCTAAAACCACAGAATTCTATGACATCTTCTAATTAGAGACCAAAACCAGATACATAATACAATTTTTATGCTTAAGCAAGAAATATCAACTTTTATTTTCTCTACTTATTTCCAATCACATTCATTAAACATAAATATTATAAAAATATTCCACTAAGTCAACTGTCTATAATTCTGAGATCAACTTTGATTGCAAAGGAAGTTCAAGACAGTTTTTTTTCTTTATTTTTATTTTTTACTATTTTCTTTAATCACTTTTTATAGTCCAGTCATTACCCCTCTTCCAGTCCGCCCTCTGACAGTTCCTCATCTCAATCCTCCTCCCGCCATCTGCAAGAGAATGTCCACACCCTCCACTATACCACACCACACCACAACCCACCAGGCCTCCCCACTCCCTGGAGCCTCAAGTCTCTAGGAGGTTAGGCACATCTCTCACTGAGGCCAGACCACACAGTCATCTGCTGTATATGTGATAGAGATTTGGACCAGCTAGTCTGGGTTGCTTGGTTGATGGCTCAGTGTCTGAGTGATCTCAGGAGTCTGGCATAGTTGACACTGCTGGTCTTTGTTTGGGGTCTCTCTCCTCCTCAGCCTTTTCCTAATTCAACCACTGGAGTCCCTGCCTTCAGTCCATTCATTGGTTTTAAGTATCTGCCTCTGTCTCAGTCAGCTGCTTGTGGGGCCTCTCCGAGGTCGGCTATGCTAGGCTCCTGTCTGTAAGCACACCATAGTATCAGTAATAGTGTCAGGCCTTGAAGTCTCCCCTTGAGATGGGTCCCAATTTGGGGACATCACTGGACCTCCTTTCCCTCAATCTCTTCTCCATTTTTGTTCCTGCAGTTCTTTTAGACAGGAACAATTCTGGGTCAGAGGTTTTGACTGTGGGGTGGTAACCCCATCCCTCCACTTGATGCCCTGTTTTTCTATTGTAAGTGGACTCTACAAGTTCCTTCTCTCTACTGTTGGTCATTTCATCTAAGGTCACTCACTTTGTGTTCTGAGGGTATCTCACCTTCCAGGTCTATGGTATATTTTAGAGGGTTCTCCACCTTCCATCTAAGGCTGCCTATTTCCATTCTTTCTGTTGGCTTCACTTCTGTTCCCTGCCTATACCTGATCATGTTCTTCTTTTCTCCTTACCTCCATCTTTCCCACAAATCCCTCCTTCTCTCTGCACCCATGATTTCTTTCTTCTCTCTCTGAAGTGGGATTGAAGCGTCCTCACTTGGACCCTTCAGCTTGAGTTTTGTGGATTACATCCTGGCCACTCTGTATTGTTTTGCTAGTATCTAATTATTAGTGAGTATGTACCATGAATGTTCTTTTTGGTCTCAGTTACCTCACTCAGGATGATAATTCCTAGTTCCATCCATTTGCCAGCAAAACTAATGATGTCCTTGTTCTTATTAGCTGAAAAATATTCCATTGTTTCAAAGAACCACATTTCAGTATCCATTCTTCTGTTATGGGACATGAGGGTTGGTTCCAGCTTCTGGCATTACAAATAATGACACTATAATTGTTATCGTATGGTGGGGCAACCTTTGGGTATATGCTCGAGAGTGGTATAGCTGTCAACTTTCACAAAGCTCAAGTCCAAGAGGATCAAGAACCCCAACATAAAACCAGATACACCTAATCTAATAGAAAAAGTGGGAAAGAGCCTTGAACTGATTGGCACAAGGGGAAATTTCCTAAATAGAACTCTAATGACATACTCTCTAAGATTATGAATTGATAAATGGCATCTCATCAAACTGAAAAGCTTCTATAAGGCAAAGGACATAGTTAATATGACAAATCGGTATTCTACAGATTGAGAAAAAATCTTCACTAACACCACATCTGATATAAGGCTAATATCCAAGATATACAAAGAAGTCAAAGCCGGGCGTGGTAGCGCATGCCTTTAATCACAGTACTCAGGAGACAGAGGCAGGCGGATTTCTGAGTCAGAGACCAGCCTGGTCTACAGAGTGAGTTCCAGGACAGCCAGGGCTATTCAGAGAAACCCTGTTTCAAAACAACAACAACAAAAACAAACAAACAAACAAACAAACAAACAAAAAGAACTCAAGAAGCCAATCTGCAAAAAAACCCCCACACAACCCAATCAAAAATTAGGATATAAAAATAAACAAGGGAATTTACAACAGAGGAATCACGAAGTGATGAGAAGCAGTGAAAGAAATGTTCAAAGTCCTTAGTGATCAGGGAAGTACAAGTCAAAATGATCCTGAGACTAGTGTCATTTTGTAAGGAAATCTTATACCAATAAGAATATCTAAGATCAAAAACTTAGGTGACAACACATGCTATGAAGAATGTGGAGAAAGAGGAACACTCCTCCATTGCTGGTGAGATTGCATGTGGAAATCAAGCTGGAGGTTCCTCAGAAAATTAAAAGACAAAGGCTCTTTTTTTTTCAGACAATACACAATTATTCAAAATTGACTATTACTGGAAGGGCAGTGGGCACTGTACTAATGGGTCTTGTCTCACATGAGTGCATGTAAGTAGGCCCAGGGTATTTGTCATTATTACAGAAACACATTTTGACTTTTACACTTTGGTTTGCTTTAAAATTGTTTTTAGTATGATGACAACACCCACTGTGCAGAAATGGCTCTGGAGACTTGTTCATAGCCCCACACACAGTTTCTCTACACCTTGACAGAGCAAGTATAAAGTATAGAAGATACATATACACAGTTTGAGAATTTTTTATTTTAAATTTTAATTTAAAATTTAATTTAAATTTTTAATTTTTAAACAACAACAACAACAACAACAAAAGAAGTCTGTTGGCTATTACAAACTCTTTGATAAACCTTTGTAAAAGAACACATGATTGGCAGACAGGGAATCTGCTCTACCCTTTGCTGTGCACTGTATGAACTGTATTTCAATGAACCCTAAGCAGGGATTATATTACTAGTTGAGTAGTCAAACCTCAAATGAGGGCAGACGTGCCCGATCAGCATATCCCTGAAAGTGCTTTGACTACTGTTTAAAAAACACATGTAGGGTTGAGTATTGATCATTTGGATATTTTAGTTGCTAGTATGTCTTAAAGTCATTTTTATAACAATGTGAAGACCTTTTCATATTCTCTGTATGATCTACACCCTTATTATTTTTTTCAACTTTTATTAGATATTTTCTTCATTTACATTTCAAATGCTATCCCGAAAGTCCCCTATACCCTCCCTCTGCCCTGCTTCCTTACTCACCCACTCCCACTTCTTGGCCCTGGTGTTCCCCTGTACTGGGGCATATAAAGTTTGCAAGACCTCATTGGGGCCTCTCTTCCCAGTGATGGCCGATTAGGCCATCTTCTGCTACATATGCAGCTAGAGACACAAGCTCTGGGGGTACTGATTAGTTCATATTGTTGTTCTACCAGCCTCAGTGTTTCCAACTTAACAAGAGGCCCTCAATATTTAGTAAAAGATTTTCTCCCATGTTTTAAAAGTCACTTCTAGTACATAACTCCATAAGCTTTTCTAGCAAATTACCACTTAGTTTATTCCTGATAAATTTAATTGTGCTGTTGGATGGGTCAAGAAGAGAACAAGAAGAAAAAGGTCAGATAGATGTTGAAGATAACACAATCATTGCAGTGGCCTAGACTTGATGCACTTGCTGACATTTAGTCCAATTACTATACATTTGATTTCTTGTGGAAGTGGATAAGGGCAACAAGTTTGTACTCTTTAGATTTTTGTGTACCTTTCCTCATGTGAACAGATACAATATAAAAAGATGGCCTTTTGTAATTGCCATTAGCTAAGAAAATACTGCTCTGATATAATGAGCTTTCCAGTAAAAGTAAACATGCTTCTATTATGTCCTCTCTACTTGGATGGAATTAACAGATGTGCAATATCATAATTCAAAAACAAACACTAATATTCACCACTAAGTTTTCAGCACAGCTCATTCTTCAATAGAAACCCATCATGAAAAATTATTCTAACTACCTTCAATTGTCTTTTTTATGATTAATCAGAATAATATAATTAAATGCAATATTTAAAAGATAAATACACTGTGATTACACTCCTCATTGTTCAGTGTTCTCATTAAGTAAGAATACAAATAAAAGAAAAATTTCTCAAGATCTGGAGTGATAATAGTCCTCTGAATAGTTATATTTAGATGCAAATGTAATAACTAATCCATTTCTCACATAAACTTAAAAGGCTAAAAATTTACAAATACAGATAGATGTAAAAACATAGGCTATTACAGAGGAATATCTGCCTTGGATTAGGGATGGATGGTAAAAGACAGACAGACCTACTACAAGATGTAAAATTTCTGAAGGATCTTTATTTTCTGAGTAATATGAAAGTGGTAATTCACAAATTTTTAAGTTTTATTTCTTTCAGATTACAAAACACTGCATTAATCTTCCAACTGATTACAGACTTCAAAATATCATACACCATATGGTAGATATGTGCTTTATATCCATCACAAACAATAGATCTTAAGGAAAATTTGTCTGTTATACTAGCAATTAGAGAATGGATCAAAAAATGAGGTTGAATTGTATTAACTGCATTCTTTGTTTTTTGTTTTTCTTATAAAATTCTTACTTATTTGAGAAAGAGGAATTTGGTGCTAGAAGATAATTTTGTGAGATATGAAATAATAGGTTTTAAATGAAATGTAGCTGAAGAAGCAATTTCAATTTTAAGTACAGAAAGTTATATAGATAAGCTTTCAGAAAAAATCTTCAGCACAGTTTTATTGAAGTCATGTATTAACATATGAGGGAATGGATATCAGCTTGTTCTTATTGTAACTGAAAGCAAACTGCTTTAAAGAGAGATTGAACTAATAAAGCTTATGACAGCTTAATTTGACAATTCTTGATATTTAAAACAGACACCTATTTGGTAAGAGAAATAATAATTCAAAAACATTGCCAATTATATCCTCATGTCTTGATGAAACATTAGTGTTGAGTGTTTTGAAGTTCTCAGTTATTACTGAAGTTTCTCATTGATTAGCTTACATTCATGCTTTTTAAAATGGGTTTATTTTTCTTTGTTGGACATATTGAAATAGTAATAGACCAATTCTCACTGAGAATCAATAGATTCTCACCGATTTGTATTAATATTCATGAAGATTCTCATATTGACTATGATAATTTTAGGAGCTATGGTTTTATTTTATAAGAAAATGAAAATAAAATTAACACATTACTGTTTCCACTCTTCGTAGTCATCTTTGTAATGATGTGAAGAACAGTCTTTGAGAAAAGCACACAATCGAATTTAATGTAAAATTGGTCTATGGTTTCAAAGAAGTTTATGAAGTTTAGAGACAGTCCAAATGCACATAAATTCTAAGAACAGGAAAGATGTGGTAGCTATTATCATAATAGGCAAGAAAAACCCAGGAAATGATGAAATTAACAAAACATGTTGAACTGCATATTTAGTTGAAATTTGGTAGCATTTCTCTTTGATTTTTGGTTACTTTATAAAGCAGATATGTTATTTTTTTTATGTGAGAAACTTTCTATTTAATTTAGTTATAAGTACAGGACCAAGTTCAATAATAAAGTTTTTCAAAATGTTTGTGAGTATTTGAATTTTATTTTATTAGAGTCAGTATATTACTAAAATTTTAGAAACATCATACTCTGTAAATAAATAGAATTTGTTTCCCATGACTTTGTTTGCCAAACCATCTCTACTTCTTCTAGTTGGTAGCATTAATATTTGCTTCTCAATAAATTCCAAACTTCTGGCCACTGCTTGAAGGATGGGGCCACCCACCCACCCATCTCAAAAATGTTAACCCAGAATTGCTCCTGTCTAAAGGAAATACAGGAACAAAGAGTGGAGCAGGGACTGCCACACCTGGGGTTCAATCCCATAAGTAGACACCAAACCCAGACACTATTATTGCTGATGCCAAGAAGTGCTTGCTGACAGGAGCCTAAATAGCTGTCTCCTGAGAGTCTCTGCCAGAACCTGACCAATACAGATGTAGATTTGTGCAGCTAACCATCAGACTGAACATAAGGACCACAATGGAAGAGTTAGGGGAGGAATGAAGGAGCTGAAAGGGTTTGCAACCCCGTAGGAAGAAGAGCAATATCAACTACCAGATACCCCAGAGTTTCCAGGGACTAAACCACCAACCACAGAGTACAAATGGAGGGACCCATGGTTCCAACTACATTTGTAGATGAGGATGGCCCTATCTGGCATCAATGGGAAGGGAGATCCTTGTTCCAATGAAGGCTTGATTCCCCAGCATAGTGGAATGCCAGGGTAGTGAGGTGGGAGTGGGTGGTCGGGTAAGGAAGCACCCTCATAGAAACAGGGGAGGGGAAGATGGAATAGGGGCTTTGTGGAGGGGAAACTGGGAAGAGGGATAACATTTGAAATGTAAATAAATAAAATAACCAATTAAAAAAAAAAAGAGTTGAATTCAGACCAAAGACAACAAGTCAAAGAATGGACTCATTTACTATTATAAAGTTCAAACACTATTATCAAGTTAACAGACCTAATTCAAATATCCCCATTTCATCTCTACAATAAACAAATATTAATTGTATAATTTACTGGACATTAGATTATAAAAGGTAATTCTAAAAATAATTTGGTAGACCCATTGTCACAGCAATATTAAAAGAAAGATACACTTGTAAGTTTTAAATCTTCCTCAAACTAGTAGCAATCATGTCAGGAAAATACTGCCAGAGGACAGATCGACCAATGGAATCAAAGTGAGGTTTCAGAAATAAATCTGTATCTTTAGTACATGGACACTTATCAAGAGTGCCACAAAGTAACTCTGTCCAATAGGAAGTTTTTCACTACAGATAAACTTAAAGAGTTTCTCAGGTTCTCTGAGTAAGTTAATTAGATCGTTAGTGTTCTACATATTTTCATTTTTATCTTTATGTGTGTGTGTGTGTGTGTGTGTGTGTGTGTGCGTGTGAATGTATGCTGCCTGTGTAAAGATGTCCAAAGACACCAGAAGAGGGTGACAGATACAGTGGAGTTGAGATCACAGGGATTTGTAAGCCTCCAGAGATCGGCGCTGAGAATCAAAAAAGGGTTCTGTCAACCAAAATAAAGTACTCTTACAATAGCTCTAGTCTCAACGATCCTGTTTTATCTAATGGAAGAGATTTCCTCCGTCATCATCAGATTCACTCATGTTAATACATGATAATAGAAAAAAAATTCCCATTTATATATGTGTTATATATTCTGGGCTTTTGAGTTAGTAAAAATATTTTAAAAATTGACATTAGAGTGCTATTTGAATTGTCATTTTTGTCAAGCTTCCTCATAGTACTCTGTTATTAAAACACTTCTGTTGGCATACATTTTATAATCTAAAATACGTTTTTTACTAACTGCTAGTTTTTTGAGAGTGTTATTTTCTGGTTGAAGACTAGTTTATATCACTTTCATTTAAAAGGGAGAACCTAATAGATATTATATCTAATCAGTGAATGATCATAGCACATTGTACTTAATGTGATGTTTCAGCTAAGAAAATCGTATAGGATATTCTAAATCATAAAGGGCTCCATGGAGAGACAATAAAAACAATTCGACAGACTATTAGAGGTTGTACATAACTTTGTAGTTTTATTTCCTGTAGATGGACAGTTATAAAGCAAACATGTAAATAAACATATCATGAAAAAGCTTCCACAGGAGGGAATTCATAAAAAACGAAAGCCCTGAGGTTTGCCAAAAATGATGAAACTCTTTAATAGTTTTCTATGGGAAATATAATAATATTATATTATTTATATGTATTATAATATATATGTAATATATTATATATTATAATATTTCTATTATTTATATATATTATAATTGAACACAATGAGGTGTAATGTTCTGGAATTCCTTTTTAATGTTTTTCTTAGGATTTACTTAATTACACATAACAGACTTCCTTATGACATTTTCACATGTGTACATAATGTATTTCAGTAATGTTCACCCTATCACTCTCTCTTTGATGCCACTATTTCTATTCATACATTTTTCTTTCCAACTATCCCTCTATTATTTTCAGATGTGAGTTTGTATTTGGTTTTTCTTTTCCTTGTTCTTGTTCTTCTCTATTTCACACTCTGTGTCTTTCTCTCTCTGTGTCTCTGTGTCTCTGTGTCTCTGTGTCTCTGTGTCTCTGTGTCTCTGTGTCTGTCTCTGTCTCTGTCTCTCTCTCTCTCTCTCTCTCTCTCTCTCTCTCTGTGTGTGTGTGTGTGTGTGTGTATGTGTCTCCCTTCCTTCTTTTTCTTGTCCAGTGAATTTTATTGGAATAATTTTCAGTAGCATGAGAAACTGACCAAATGCTATTTCATTGATATCTTGTTTTATCCTCCACCATAAACATTTCAACACTAACATATCTTTAGGTAGCAATTGGGACTCTATGAACCCATAATATTATATTCAAAGGCCCAGGCTTGTGAATATCTAATGTCATTAATAACTGCTATTGTTTATGTGTATTACAGCTATGTCATGACTTGATGTCAATACTCCCAACAGCCTCTTATTCTGTCATCTCTTGCATTCTTCTGCCTCTTCTTTGAATTTCCTCAACTTCATAAGAGTTTGTATAGATGATCTACTTATGGTTTGATATTCAACACTAATTTATTCTTAGTACTTTGACTAGCTTTGAGTCTTTACAGTCATTTTGACCATTGCTAAAGAAGCTTCTTTTTCAAAACTTGCAGCAGCACAACATTAAAGGCATAGCACAGTAATTTAGAAGGTAATTTTGCATGCATATCATGGATATTTAGCAAACTAATAGTAGTACCTTCTCCACTAGGGCCTATGTGCTCCTCAGCTGTGAAGTAGTAACAGAGTTTACAGTACAAGACATGACTTCTTTTCTGTGAATGGGCCTCAAGCTCAATCAGAAAGTTGTTGGTTGCTTTCATAACAGTCACGCCCTTATTGTACCGATGGGTTCATCTAGCCTGACTGGGTGGTTGTTGCTTACAGGGTCAATAATTAAATGAGACTCTTGATAAAACCTTTCCCCTATCAGTGAGCATAACAGCTTCCAGCTCATACTAGGGCTAGCCATCAGCAGAAAAGCTTCAAGCATACTTTCAGTTTGACTTTTACATTTCAGCCAGTGTGAGATGCCTTTAGCAATGCTTGCTCTCTACTTCTGGTTGCTGGTCAAGAGCACTAGCAATTGCTTGTTCTGTTTTGGTGATGTCAGGGGTTTATCTGACTAATAACCCATAAGGAGAAGTCTATCTCTGGGAGTGCAATTTTTATTTAATAATATACTGCTTCTTGGAGCATATTTTTCCAACCACAAAGGGTATTTCCTTTTAAGCTCCTTATTTTATTTCATTTTGAGTAGATTATCAAACATCTGATTTTCTTCTGGCTTTTAAGTATACTGTTCATTTTGTTTGAAGCTTTTCCATGTTGTCCTCCTGAATCTTGATGTCCTCCTTATACTTAAACATTTTTGCTCACCATACTCCCAGCATTTACTCTCAAGTCAAGTGTTTTTCTACTCAACACTATAAAAGTACTTTTGCCCTCTTTCCAGGCCACATTTTATTATCATTTTCTGGGATCTACAAATATTCATTTTTGTATCCGTGCCTATATTTAAAGTTCTACTCTTCACTAAACCTTGCTATATGATTCCTGAGCAGTATTTAAAAACTCTAGTTCCTTTGGATAATGAATGGATAATGTGGTACATATATATACTAGAGTTTTACTCAGGTGTAAAGAGAAATGAAATGTGCAGGGAAATGGATAGAATTTGAAAATATACATTAACCAAAGTAATTCAGATTCCAAAAGACAAAAGCTCTACTTGTTTTCTAAAATATGAATCATTTATAAATATACCCAGGACATCACAATGGCTGTACTGGTGCTACAAAATAAAGACATCATGTTCTATCTACAGGAACATAGTATTTGTTTGGCAGGGCAGATTACAGATTTTGTTTAATTAGCTAAGGATAGGATGCCTATTCTCTAAGTTGCCTTATTTTTACCAACTACAACTGTATTCAATTGGTCATGTTTCATTAATAAATAAATATCCTCTACTTTATCTGTGAGTATAACTCAATTTGTATACAAATAAGTCTCAGTAAGTTCAAACAGTCTGGTTGAATGTTAGGCTATCTAGTTTCTTCTAAAGACATAAAAGTATTTTATATTTCTCTGTAAGAATGAGTACCATAAGGAAATCATTCATATCCTAATTTATAATCTTTAAATTATTGTGTACTTGAAGACGGAAAGAAAATTACATTAACTCTTTAATCTCCCAGTATTACTGTGAAGATATTTAAATGTAATGATGCATTCTTTAATTTCATGTTGTTAGAAAATAATATTAAGAGACCAGGTATGCTCGTAATCTGCTAACCTCTCTGACTCCTCCTTCCCTTAGGCAGATACCTTCTGCACAGCCACAGAACACGTCTTGCAGAACATCAGTTCCGAGCTCTGATAAATACATGCTACTCAACCACAAGCCATGCCTGTCAGAAGACCAGGTGGTTCAGGCACACATGAGGCTTCCACACACTTTTTTGCTTCCCTCGGGCAGAAAAATTCCTTTACAACTATAGGCCAGACCTTCTAAGATACCAGAAAGACTGACAAGCCATAGAACACCCCCTCACATTCATTCCCTAGCTTCCAATAGAATCATTTCTCAGTTGTCCCTTCCTCTCTCATTGCTATGCCCAATCCCAAAGATACCAGACATTTCCTTTTTAAACACAGGCAGTAATACCATAATACCAGGTAAGCCAATAGCCTATAAAATTTCCCCATTCTCTAGATTCCCTTTGGCAGATGTTGCCTGTCCAACCACAGGCCATACCTGACAGAAGACCAGCCTCATACTCTGGTAGGCACCCTCTTCCAAACAGAAGTCACACCTGCCATAAGACTAGCCCCCAGCACAGACAAGAGACTATCTGATAGATCAGAGGTCACACAGGCTGCCAGATCTCTGGCTCCAAAACTGAGTGGAGACCTCCTGCTTAATCACAGGCCACAGAAGTCAGAAGACCAGATGATTAATAAAACCAAGGAACAAAATATTTATTCAAGAAAGTAAAATCCAGAAATTGGCATACAGACCTATAGTCACCACAATCCCAGATGACTAGACACCAGTATAAGACCACAATCTATAATAACTAGGAAATTAAGTCTCTTACCAACACCCAGTGTTCCTACTACAGCAAGATGTTAATATTCTGACACAAATGAAGCACAAGAAAAAGACTTTAAAACGAAACTTATGAATATGATAGAGTCTTTAAAGATATAAATAAATCCCTTAAAGAAATTAAGGGAAGGACAAACAAAATAGTTGGAGGAAATAAGTATACCAAGAAAGACAAAAAAGGCAAGAAACAAACAAAGAGGGGAAATTAAGACCCAACAATGGAAATAGAAGCAATAAAGAAAACACAGACTGAGAGAATTCTGGAAATGGAAAAATCTAGATATGTGAACATCAGCTAGAGATGAAAGTTTTACCAACAGAACACAAGAGAAGGAAAAGAAAAATTCCAGGCATTGAAGGTACTATAGAAGAAATCAATACAGAGGTCAGAGAAAAATTTAACAAAATAATTCAAACACAAATCTCTCAGAAAATCTGGAACAGTATGAAAGACCAAATCTACGAATAATGGGAATAGAGGAAGAAGAAGAATCTAAATTCAAAGGACCCAAAAATATTTTCAATAAAATCAGGAAACAATTTCCCTAACGTAAAGAAGGAAATACCTATCAAGGTGTAAGAAGCATAGAGCACACCACCGAGATCTGAACAGAAAGTCTCCTTGGCACATAACAAGGAAAAGACTAAACATACAGAACCAAGACTGAATATTAAATCTGCAAGGGAAAACCACTATATAACACAGAAGGGTAACCTTATTAGAATTAACACAGCTCTTCAGTGGAGATACTACAAATCAGAAGGGCCTGGACTGATGTCCTGAAGATCTAAGGGACTACAGATGCCATATGACACTACTTAACCCAGCAAAACTTTCAATCATTATAGATGAAGAATAGAAGATATTCCACAATAAAGTCAAATTTAAACAATCTCTGTATACAAAATTGTTTATGGAGCTTGAAAATGACAATACTTAGTTTTATGTATTTATTTTCTTTTTCCTTTTAGTGGTTAATTTATCCATATACATTAAAAATGTTAACCCCCTTCCTGATTTCCCCTCCACAAACCTCCCATCCCACCCATTGTTCCTGCTTCTATGGGGGTGCTCCATCAGCCACCTACCTCCTCCTGCCTCACCTCCCTAGCATTCCCCTAAGTTGGGACATTGAGCCTCCACAGGACCAAGGGCCTCTCCTCCCACTGATGTCAGATAAGGCAATCCTCTGCTACATATACAGCTGGAGCCATGGGTCCCTCCATGTAGACTCTTTTGTTGGTAGTTTAGTCCCTGGGGGCTCTAGGGAATCTGGTTGGTTGATATTGTTGTTCTTCCTATGAGGTTGCAAACTCCTTCAGCTCCTCCAGTTCTTCCCCTAACTTCTCCATATGGGTCCCTGTGCTCAATCTGATGGTTGGCTGTGAACATCTGAATTGGTCATGATCTGGGAAGACCTGCCACAGAACAGCTATATAAGACTCCTTTTAGCAAGTTCTTCTTGGAATCAGCAATAGAGTCTGGTATTGGTATCTGCAGATGGGATGGATCCCTAGGTAGGGCAGTCTCTGGATTTACTTTCCTTCAGTCTCTCCTCCACTCTTTGTCCTTGCATTTCCTTTAGATAAGAGCAATTTTTGGTTAATATTTTTGGGTATGTGGGTGGCCACATCCCTCAACTGTGAGTTGTGACAACCCACTGTTTATCGTCTATACAGCTTCTATCTCTCCCTTGTTGGGTATTTTATCTAATGGCATCCCCTTTGGGTCCTAGGAACCTCTTGCTTTCCTGGAATTTGGGACTTTCTAGTGGCTACCCCCAGTTCCCCATCCACAACTGCTACACACCTCTCTTCAATTTCCTGACTTCTCCCCCATCTCCTCCCACACCTTATCCTGCCACCCATTTTTCCTGCTTCTACTCTCTCCCTCCTCGGTCCCTCCTTTTCTCCCTCCCATGATTAATTTATTTCACTCTTCTAAGTAAAACTGAAGCATTCATACTTTGGTATTTCTTCTTGTGTTTCATATGGTCTGTGAGTTGTATACTCAATTTTATATGGAGAAGAAAAAAAAATGGGACCAGCTAAAACAATCCTGAACAATAAAAGAGCTTCTGAAGTTATCATCATCCCTGATTTCCCCCACCAAAAGTAAATGAAATGATTTAAGGATTCTACTTTTTGTTTGTTTGTTTGTTTGGTTGGTTGGTTTTTTGAGACAGGGTTTCTCTGTATGGCCCTGTCTGTTCTGGAACTCTTTCTGCAGACCAGACTGGACTCAAACTCAGAAATCTGCCTGCCTCTGCCTCCCAAATGCTGGGATTAAAAGCATGCCTGCCTAAGATTTCTTCACAATAATCTACCCCTTGAAAAGAGGGGGAAGAAGGATTGTAGGAGTTAGAGAGGTCAAGGGCACTAGGAGAACACAGATCACAGAATCAAATCAGCAGGGCTTGTAGGGGCTCACACAGAATGAAACAGCAATCATGGAGGCTATACGGTATCGTGCTAGGTCCTCTGCATTTATTTTATGATTGTTTAACTTGGAGTCTTTTTGGAATTCCTAACAGTAGATGTGCGATATCTTTAACTCAGATGTCTGTCCTTGGGATCCCTTTCCTTTTACTGAGTTACCTTGTTCAGCCTTGATATCATGGGTTGTGCCTAATACAATTGTAACAGGTTGTGTTATAAGATATTCCATTGATGTGACTGGGGGAGGTTTTATGAATTAGCATTATTAAGCAATATTAATATATAT
>NC_034591.1:45726102-45736580 GCF_900095145.1 Mus pahari
CTTTGTGTAAGCCCCATATCGAGGTAGATTCTCCCACAACTGCTTGGGGGCAAAGGCTTAACAGCAGTTAATCCCTTTGACTGGGATTTAAAACACAAAGGGGAGGTGGGGTCGCCAAGAGTTCTGGCTAGGATGGAAAGGTGCAAGCTGCTGTGCGGAGGGTTGGCGTGCGCACATGTGCGAGCAAGCGGCTGCAAGTTTCTGAAGGAAACTGGAGGAACAATAGATCTGGGGAAAATGGGAGGTGGAGCTAGGACAGGTAAGTGTTGAAGGAGGGGAGGTTACAGTCTGGATGCATTGTGTGAGAGACTACTACATAAATAGAAAAAACAATACTTTCAAAGTCCTCCATCCCCCACTGCCAATAAAAGGAGAGAGGGGAGAAAATAAGTAGAACAAAGAGCAGAACCTGGAAGTATAGATACAGCATGTCCTCTTCAGAAAATGTAAGGGCAGAAGATCTATCAGCAATTCTGACAATGTCTAAAATGGTTACTTTATTTATTTATTTAGTAATTTATTTATTTACTTATTATTAAACTCAAGAATTTTTCCGTTTCCTGAAAATGTCATGTTAATAATAAAAGGAGATACTGTTGTATAAGTAAGATACTTGTTCTAGAACATTCAATAAAATAAAGATGAAATATAAAATCTTTAGAGTGAGAAAATTTCTGTTGAATCAGAATTATTTTATTTTAGATATCAATTGTGGATTAGGTGATAAATGTCTTACTCAGGCTAATATGTTGTAGGTCTGGCTCTTGTCTGACATAGTTATTAGGAAAGGGAATTGATACCTTAAAACATAGAACCAAGCTGGAAATGGTAGGACATTTGGCATATATTCTTTCCCCCACTTTTCTCCTCTCCTGTCACTGTGAGGTAGGCAATCTCTGTCACATGCTCCTCTTGCTGTGATTGTCTTCATTGGCATAGGAATTTAGACAACGCTGGACTGAACACACTGAAATCATGAGAGAAAATAAACCTTTAATCATCTGATTTTTATCTGTTAAGAATTTGGTCACTGATAGAAGGAAAATGACCAATAAAACAGGACAGAGCTAAGCTGTAAATTAGAAAGGGGTTTTATGGGTTTTCTACTTGCAAATGTTAATGGATAGTTTATGTTTGTTCTGGTCAATCAGTTGCTATTGATCTACAAGGAGCTCTCACATTGAGGACATAGGCTGAGGTAACAATCCACTCCAGTGATTGGAGAGCCTGTGTTGTCAAAGACAAGCCTGTAAAGAGCAAATGCCTCTCCTGTTGTCTTAAGTTAAGATAATAGCATGAAGAATGTTCTGCAAGGTTTCAATGCTACTTATTGGGAGAGGCATCACATAAATTAAAAAGAGGATCTGAGAGAAAGAGAGAAAATAAATTATTGTAATTCATGAGAAATGTTATTATTCTGACTTTTGTATACTTAATATTAATAATCAATTATAATGCTTATCATTGCCCCGAGTTTTTTAATCCACTACATTTTTTTCAAGTCTGAAATACAAAAATTGAAAATGTCCATCTACCGATCAAGCAAAGTTCTATTAGTTTGTAATGTATGGATGCAAATAAAATACAGAAATATTTTTTGATGGCATGATAGGGAAGAGAAAATATATCATTCTTTGAAAAACAAATACACAAACTTTGGATCAAATGTTTCTGCTTTTTGAGTCATTACAGAAAATAATTAGTGTATACAGATATATGCCACCCATCTCTTTGGGGTGACTTTCCCATCCTCAGGAATAAAGTGAAGTCTCCCCAGGGTGTTCAGAATCACAGTTGGAGAAACATTGTCCCAGTTAGACAGAAAATAAGATAATTACAAGAACAATTTGCAGTCTCTAGGTGATTTAGAAAACAGGAGCAGGCTGCAAGTTATATTATCATCTGAAGTGACAAAATATAATTACTGCCTGGGAGGCCTTTGTTCTGGGAGCCTGCAGTCTTAAGAATACAAGAGCACAGTGAATCACTCAGCTGGCTCTCCATCTCTGCTCCTGTCCCTGAGTCTAGCCTTTGTGATCAGACAGAAGCTGAGAAACCATGTTTCTTTTTATAACTTCTGGCAGAGATCTCAGTAATGAAGTCTCACATCAACACACTGAGGTGGTAAATCTCTTGGAAAATTGTGTTCTACTCTTGCAGAAATATTTTGCATATTGCTGATAATTACCATGGGGGGGGGGAAACACTAAGTCATAACAATTATCTGGCCTTAAAATTACTTTTTCCATAATACTTTTCAGAGATTCAATAATTAATTTATCACTTCTAATGTTGAACATCCTGATTTGAAATTTCAAATTCAGTTTTGATTACTTAAAGTGAAGTGTTCTGTCTTAGTCCAGGTCCCATCATTCTTGACGTATAAATTTAGAATGGGTGTTTATAAATGAAAATTTGTTTTGTAAGAAGCTATAAATTACTTCTTAAAATATGGAGCTAGCAGTGATATTCTGTGCCTATTACCTCACAAACTATGGTAGCCAGTATAGTTCAAGGACACACATTTATCTCAACATGGACTTGAACCATAGTTTAAGGCTGTGTAGTTTGAGGCTGTGTAGTTTGAGGCTAATGATCACTCGTGACTCTACACTATGGAAAAATGGACTTAATTTTGTTGGTATGTCTCTCTTAGGAACATTTGAAACTTCATTCAGCTGGAGTATATTTTTGCTTTGACTGGTCCCATGAATATAAACCAACTTACCGAATTATATAGATGGAATGTAGTATTTTAAAAAATTTTAATGTACATAGTAACACACAGCTAGATACATACAAATTCCTAGGGTAAAGTGGAATCTGCTTCTCTGAATTTATATATGGAATTTAGGAGTCTCAGCTCAGTCCAAAGACCATACATAGAGACCCACTTATGTGCACAATCAGGAATCCTATAAAAAAGTACTACAGTGAAAGCCATAATTTATATGTAACAGATTATGGGGGCTAAAATTTGAAAAGCACAAATATACAAAATAAAACAAAAATTAAAAAATTATGTATATATACATGTACATACAGACATACACACACACACATATATATGTATATATGTACATATATATATATATATATATATATATATATATATATATATATGTACATATATGTATTTCCAATACAACATTATGATCACTCAGCTCTAAATGGGATGTCTGGAACATATCCCTCTTTTCAGGGCAGGAAGTGCAAAAATAATAATAGTATGATGGAGGAAACAAGACTCTAAATGAACATCATCAACACACACATGAACTCAAAGATACAGGTATTTGCTAACAGAGACCCTGACCTCAGTTGCCAGACCCAACATCTTAGAAGGAAAGAACCAACTCCTGAAAATTGTACACTAACATACAGTGTGTGTAAGGCCACATGTTTGCCTCCCACAAGCTAAATAAATTACTTTTTTAAAGAAGTTATTGGGTTTTAAATTTACGAAAACAAATTTTATTCTTGAAAAGATACTTTAAAACTAAAAATATCCAACAAGCTCTTAAATTTTATTAATAAGATGATAAACAAATTTCCATAAATGTGCCAAGGAATTGAAATAATAATTCTTACCTTGAAGATTATCTATTGTATGAAAATGTTCGCTATAATTAGTAAGGAAATTTAAAATGAAAACTAAGGCTGAATCTAACTCACTCATTATAGTAGCTAAAATATAAATGGTAAAACCTTGCTCCAAAACAGAGATGTGAACATATTAAATAATTTTATTCCTGATTATTGCTTTTGGCAATAGACTATTACATAATATTTTCTAAGCAATTTATTATTTCATATAAAATGAAACATAGTTTCACTGTTTGTTTCAGAAATAACAATCTCAGAATTGAGTCTAAGCAGAGATAAAAGGTTTATTCTACCAAAATCATACAAAAATCTTTTAGTATCTTTATTTGTAATAGTCCAGTGTAACCATGGACTCATAGAGACAGCTAAATAAATGATATGCTTCTGAAAACCAGAATTCTGCACAGGTCGAGAAAAAGCAAATGACTCATAAATCAGCAATAGAGGAGTACAAGTGTGCATTTTCAAAACCAGAAGGCAGAGTTCAGGTTTATATGTTATAAGATCAGGCTATATGATCATGTTATAGGATCATGTCCCATGTCCTAGTTAGGTTTTATCTTGCTGTGAAGATACTGAACAAAAACAATTGAGGGGAATATAGAGTTTATTTGGGAACCTGATGCAGGAACTCATGACAGTAAACTGGAAGCAAAAACTAAAGGAGAGACCATTGAGAGACTATATACTGAATTCCTTCCATGCTCACATTCTGCTACTTTTCTTTTCCATTTTTTAAATTATTTCTTTTATTTTTGAGATTATAATCATATATAAAATCACTCACACACACACACACACACACACACACACACACATAAAATCAAATGTAATCTTACTACATTTATCCCTTTCCTTAACTACACTAAAACCCTCCTAATTTACCTTTCACTTTTATAAATTCATGGCCACTTGCCTACGTATGGTATTCTTCACAGTGGGTTGGACACTCCTCCATCAATTAGCAATCAAGAATGTGTCAAACAGACATACCACAGACCCATTGGATGGAGAAAATTCTTCAACTGCTATTCCCTCTCCCTAAGTATGTTAAGTTGGTGACCAACATTATCATAAATTCACCTCTTGATAACCTGACATAAAAATGCATCACTGTCAATCCAGATCCTTACCTTGACTCCAAGTTTTATAATGTTACATGATAAAGCACAGCCAAATTTAAAAGCACCACAGTCTTTAACATTTTTAACAATTTAAAATTCCAATTTCTCTATAGGTTCTATCTCCCCTTTGTTGGTTATTTTGGCTAAAGTCATTGTCAGTGGGTCCTGGGAGCCTCTTGGTTCCCTGTCATCTTGTACTTTCCAGTGGCTAACTCCAGTTCCCCATAACCACTTACACATGTTTATGCTCAATTTCCTGACCTTCTGTACTCTTCTTCTGTCCCTTGGGTAGTCTGTATTTTTGACTAATATCCACTTATTAGTGAATATATACTGTGCATGTCAATTTGGGTCTGAGTTACCTCACTCAGAATATTTTCTAGTTCCACCCATTTGTCTGAAAAACTCATGAAGTCCTTATTCTTTATAGCTGAGTTGTATTCCATTGTGTAACTGAACCATACTTTCTGTATCCATTCTTCTGTTATGGGATATATGGCTTGTTTCCAGATTTAGGCTATCACAAATAAGGCCATTATGAACATAATGAAATAAGCGCTCCTGTGACATGGTAGAGAATCTGTTGGCTATATGCCCAAGAGTGGTAAGTATTCAGGTAGATCTATTTATAATTTTCTGAGGAACCTCCATATTAATTTACAGAGTGACTGTACCAGCTTGTAATCCCACCAGAAATGGAAGAATGTTCCTCTTTCTCCACATTCTTGCCAACATATGCTGTCACCTGAATTTTTGATCTTCAGCATTCTGATTGATGTAAGATAGATCTCAGGGTCGATTTGATTTACATTTCCCTGATCACTAAGAAACTTGAACATTTCTTTAAGTGCTTTTCCGCCACTCAAAATTCCTCTGTTGTAAATTTTCTGTTTAGCTCTATACCTCATTTTTGATTGGGTTGTTTGGTTTCTTGGTGGTTAGCTTCTTGAGTTCTTTATATATTTTGGATATTATCCCTCTATCAGATGTGGGGTTAGTCAAGATTATTCCCCAATCCATAGGTTGCTTTTTGTCCTATTGATTATGCCCTTTGCCTTATAGAAGCTCTTCAGTTTCATGAGGTCCCATTTATCAATTCTTGATCTTAAAGACCGAGTCACTGGAGTTCTGTTTAGGAATTGCTGCCCCCTGTGCCCTGATGCCAATGAGTTCGAGGCTCTTTCCTACTTTCTTTTCTATTAGATTCAGTGTATCTGGTTTTATGTTGAGGTCTTTGATCTACTTGAACTTGAGCTTTGTGCAAGGTGACAAATATGGATCTATTTTCATTTTTCTACAAACAGACTGCCAGTTTGAACAGCACCATTTATTGAAGATGCTTTTTTTCCATTGTATACTTTTTGACTTTTTTGTCAAAGATCAAGAGTCTCTAAGTGTGTGTTTTTATTTCTGGGTCTTCAAATCTATTCCATTAACTATTCAAAAACAGAGTGGAGACTAAGGGAAAGGAGGTTCAGTGACAGGCCCAAATTGGGATCCAGCTGAAGGGGAGGCTACAAGGCCTAACATTATTACTGATGCTATGGTGTACTTACAGACAGGAGCCTAGCATGGATGTCCTCTGAGAGGGCCAACAATAACCTGGAAGAGTCAGACGCAGACACTTACACCCAACTAATGGACAGAAGCTGGTGACCTCTGGGTGAAAAAATCTGAGGAGGAGGGCAACCCCATAGGAAGACCAGAAGTCTCAACTAACCTGGCCCCCTGAGATCTCTCAGACATTGAGCCAACAACCAGGCAGCATACACTAGCTGATATGAGCCCCTGACACATATACAGCAGAGGACTGCCTGGTATGTCCTCAGTGAGAAAAGATGCACCTAACTCTTGAGAGACTTGAAGTCCCATTGAGTGGAGGGGTCTTGTGGGATTTTAGGTGTTGAGGACATCCTCTTGGAAATGGTGGAGGAAGAATTGAAAAGGGAACTGTCAGAGGGGAAATAAAGACTGTATTTTAAAAAAGATTAAATGACGATGATAATGATGACTCCCAAAATGAAAGAAAATACACAGGAAATACTGTTTTCTGTGTATTAGTATTTGGAACAAAAACAAATAGAACAAAACAGAACAGATCCAAACAAAACAAACAAAACCAATTAAACAAAGAAAGAGTAGGGATGGGTAGGTAGATTAGCTATCACTTCTGTTTACTTATTCTAACAAAACAAGGAATAATCTTTTTTCTGTACTAAAAAAAAACTTTCAATTTCCCCTTTAAATATCTTAGCTGTGGTCTTTTGAAAAATCTAAAATAAGTCATTTCCTTTTGTATTCCATAAGGGAAAAACTAGAGCACACTTAAAATCAAAGGAAAACCAAACCCCAACTATGTAAATATCTGTGTACAAAGTCTGGGACTCACTCCTGGTCTTCTGGTCTCCAGAGTGCTTAAGCAGCTACACTTCTCCATCTCTGCATCCACAATGAACAATATGTCTAGTAAACTTAGGCCCAATCTACTGTACCTGTCTTTGGTGATCACAATACAGTTCTGGCATCGTTAATATGCTAGCATTCCCACAGAGCTGATGATTCACCTTCATTGATGGTCTTTCCTGGATAGTGCCACACAGTGCTAAGATTTGCTGTCTGTGAGTCCTTCATGTATTTAAATTAGTATCACGTAGAAGACTCTTACACATTGCCAAGTTTGGTTTCCTGCTTGAGATGTAGCCTCTAGATAATAGCTTCTGTGTGCTGACCCTGAGAAAATACCCCCCTGAATATTTTACTACAATGATACTAGTCTCCTATTTATCACAGTTGGATTTTCAGACTGAGTTAGCAGAATTTATCATCTCAGTGAAGCAAAGAAGGTTTCACTTACACAGATTAATCCAAATATATCACACCAACAGTGCTGATAGCATTTTTAAGTGATTTTCAAATTTCTCTCTGAAACTAAAAGCTGATCTGCACTCTCCATATTTCTTTCAGCATTATCTTCCAAACTCTTACAGAATATCCCACTAAGTTTTGAACACTATAGCTTTTTCATTACAAACTTCCAAACACTCCCTAAAACCAACATGGTCAGCAGCATGTTGGAGGGGCTGATAGCAGAGGAGGGATTTGTGAGGATGGGACTGGGATGAGAAGATAGAAGGGGGGTGGTAATCAGGATGTAAAGTTAATAAATAAATTAATTAATAAAAGAAAGAAATGAACACAGAAGGCACATGACTATAATGATTATTCAAAAATAGCCATATTTGTTCATTAATAAATTTATGATAATTATTATAAAACATTAACCTAATGGTTATATGCTATAATAATAATAATAATAGAGCTACAAAATCATCTTAAGGCAACACAGTCAGGAGCAATCACAAAGTAATACTTAATGGTTCTGTTCTATGTGTATTGAACTGGGTCAGTAGGACTTATCGAGGATCAAAATATGATCAGTAAACCACTCTCATTGATAAATTAATAGAACAGAAGAAAGGATTGAAATGAATAAATTTATATTGAATAAAGGGATGCAACAATATATTTGGAAGTCTTGGTATGGGTAAGTTGAGGAATGCTTTGCCATTTAAATTCCCCAAATAAGAAAAATCTAAAAGAAGTACAAAAATACATTTGACCTGGTAATATTAAATGAGGAAATATATGTAGTTTCATAATGTATGACAAAGATTTAAGTGAAGCATTAAAACCTGGCTCAGAGAAAAACTCAGAATGAGATAGAATCATAACTGAACATTGCTACTTTGAGTAGGTTCAAGAAATCTACTCAGTCTGTTCACAAGATAAGAATGAATGAATGACAAACTCATTCCACACAGCTAAATTTACCCCAGTACCCTAAACACATGAGGGCATAACAGCACCAAAAAAAAAAAGTTATAACAAATCTTTGTAATAGATGTAGGTATATGATGAAGAGCAAAGGTTAAAATTGAGCTACTTCAAATCCAGAGACATAAGTTTTGTGCATTAAATATACATCAGCAAGTGGAACAGAGCACATACATAGACCTAAAGGCAAAAATTACATAATCATTTCTACAGAGAAGAAAATCATCATAAAGATATTGCCAATTTTTCAATATTCTTATAAAAGTTCTGAATTGATTAAATAAACAAAAAATTAACCATCAGAAGCCTATGTATGATATGCATATACACTACATCATACTGAATGGAAAAATTTGAAAGCATTTCCTGCAATATAAAAAACAAGACAATTATTATCATCCTCAGTTTTCTCTTTTTAATAAAATATTTGAAATGTTTTTTTAAAAAAATTTTATTAGATATTTTCTTCATTTATATTTCAAATGCTATCCCCAAAGCCCCCTCCTCCCCACCCTGCTCCCCAACCCACCCACTTCCTGGCCCTGGCATTCCTCCATACTGGGGCATATAGTTTTTGCAAGACCAAGGGCCTCTCCTCCCAATGATGGCCAACTAGGCCATCTTCTGTTCCATATGGTGCTAGAGACACATGCTCAGGGGGCACTGGTTAGTTCATATTGTTGTTCCTCCTATAGGGTTACAGACACCTTAAGCTCCTTGTGTAATTTCTCTAGCTCCTCCATTGGGGACCCTGTGTTCCAACCAAGAGATGACTGTGAGCATCCACTTCTGTAATTGCCAGGCACTAGCATAGCCTCACAGGAGACAGCTTTATCAGGGTCCTTTCAGCATAATCGTGCTGGCATATGCAATAGTGTCTGGGTTTGGTGGTTGTATATGGGATGGATTCCTGGGTGGGACAGTCTCTGGATGGTAGTTCCTTCTGTTTCAGCTCCAAACTTCGTCTCCATAACTCCTTCCATGTGTATTTTGTTCCTCATTCTAAGGAGGGACAAAGTATCCACACTTTGGTCATCCTTCTTCTTTAGTTTCATGTGTTTTGTAAATTGTATCTTGGATATTCTAAGTTGCTGGGCTAATATCCACTTATCAGTGGGTGCATATCTAGTGACTTCTTTTGTGATTGGGTTACCTCACTCAGGATGATCTCCTCCAGATACGTCCATTTGCCTAAGAATTTCATAAATTCATTGTTTTTAATAGCTGAGTAGTACTCCATTGTGTAAATATACCACATTTTCTGTATCCATTCCAGATGTTGGGTTCTTTCCAGCTTCTGGCTATTATAAATAACGTTGCTATGAGCATAGTGGGGCACATTCTGACTGGTGCGAGATGGAATCTCAACGTTGTTTTGATTTGCATTTCCCTGATGATTAGGGATGTTGAACATTTTTTTTTTTCAGGTGCTTCTCAGCCATTCGGTATTCCTCTGTTGAGAATTCTTTGTTTAGCTCTGTGCCTCATTTTTTAATGGGGTTATTTCATTTTCTGAAGTCCAACTTTTTGATTTCTTTTTACATATTGGATATAAGTCTTCTATTGGATTTAGGATTTGTAAAAATTCTTTCCCAATTTGTTGGTGACCTTTTTGACTTATTGACAGTGTCTTTTGCCTTACAGAAGCTTTGCAGTTTTGTGAGGTCCCATTTGTCGATTCTCGATCTTACAGCACAAGCCATTGCTGTTCTTTTTCAGGACTTTTTCCCATATGCCCATATATTCGAGGCTTTTCCCCACTTTCTCCTCTATAAGTTTTAGTGTCTCTCATTTTATGTGGAGATCCTTGGTCCACTTAGACTTGAGCTTTGTTCAAGGAGATAAGAATAAAGCAATTCCCATTCTTCTACATGATAACCGCCAGTTAAGCTAGCATCATTTGTTAAAAATGCT
>NC_034591.1:45737089-45749579 GCF_900095145.1 Mus pahari
AGCCCTAAGTTTAACTATTTCCTGCTGTCTAGTCCTCTTAGGTGAATTTTTTTTTCCTTTTTTTCTAGAGCTTTTAGGTGTGCTGTCAAGCTGCTAGTGTATACTCACTCTAGTTTCTTTTTGGAGGCTCTCAGAGCTATGAGTTTTCCTCTTAGGAATTGTGTCCCATAAGTTTGGGTATGTTGTGGCTTCATTTTTATTAAACTATAAAAAGTCTTTAGTCTATTTCTTTATTTCTTCCTTGAACAAGTTATCATTGAGTAGAGTGTTGTTCAGCTTCGACGTGAATGTTTGCTTTCTATTATTTATGTTGTTATTGAAAATCAGCCTTAGTCCACGGTGATCTGATAGGATGCATGGGATAATTTCAATATTTTTATATTTGTTGAGGCCTATTTTATGACCAATTTTATGGTCAAGAAGGAACAATGAGGTGCTGAGAATAACGTATAGATATTTTAGGATAAAATGTTTTGCAGATATTTGTTAAATCCATTTGTTTCATAACTTCTGTTAGTTTCAAAGTGTCTCTGTTTAGTTTCTGTTCCCAAGATCGGTCCAATGATGAGAGTGGGGTGTTGAAGTCTCCCAATATTATTGTGTGAGGTGCAGTCTGTGCTTTGAGCTTTACTAAAGTTTTCTTAATGAATGTGGATGCCCTTGCATTTGGAGCATAGATATTTAGAATTGAGAGTTCATATTGGAAGATTTTATCTTTGATGTGTATGAATTCCCCTCCTTGTCTTTTTTGATAATTTGGGTTGGAAGTTGATTTTATTTGATATTAGAATGGCTACTGCAGCTTGTTTCTTTGGACCATTTGCTTGGAAAATTGTTTTCCAGCCTTTTACTCTGAGGTAGCTTCTGTCTTTCTCCCTGAGGTGTGTTTCCTGTATGCAGCAAAATGTTGGGTTCTGTTTATGTAGCCAGTCTGTTATTCTATGTCTTTTTATTGGGAAATTGAATCCATTGATATTAAGAGGTATTAAGGAAAAGTAATTATTGCTTCCTGTTATTTTTGTTATTAGAGTTTGGGATCTCTTCTTGCCTCTGTCTTCTTTTAGGTTTGTTGAAGGATTACTTTCTTGCTTTTTCTAAGGCATAATTTTCATCCTTGTGTTGGAGTTTTTCCGTTATTTTCCTTTGAAGGTGTGGATCCGTGGAAAGATATTGTGTGAATTTGTTTTCTCCATGTATGGTAACTGAGAGTTTTGCTGGGTATAGTANCCTGGGCTGGCATTTGTATTCTCTTAGGGTCTGTATAATATCTGTCCACGATATTCTGGCTTTCATAGTCTCTGGTGAGAAGTCTGGTGTAATTGTAGTAGGTCTGCCTTTATATATTACTTAACCTTTTCCCCTCACTGCTGGGGTTTTTTTTTTGGGGGGGGGGTTGGTTTCAAGACAGGGTTTCTCTGTGTACCTCTGGCTGTCCTGGAACTTACTCTGTAGAACATGCTGCCCTGAACTCAGAAATCTGCCTGCCTCTGCCTCCCAAGTGCTTGGATTAAAGGCCTGTGCCACCACACCTGGCTCCTCACCGCTTTTAATATTCTATCTTTATTTAGTGCATTTGTTGTTCTGATTATTTTGTGTCAGGAGGAATTTCTTTTCTGGTCCAGTCTATTTGGAGTTCTGTAGGCTTCTTGTATGTTCATGGGCAACTCTTTCTTTAGGTTAGGGAAGTTTGCATCCAAAATTTTGTTGAAGATATTTGCTGGCCCTTTAAGTTGAAAATCTTCATTCTTATCTACACCTATTATCTGTAGGTTTGGTATTCTCATTGTGTCCTGGATTTCCTGGGTGTTTTGGGTTAGGATCTTCTTTCATTTTGCATTTTCTTTGATTGTTGTGTCCATGTTCTCTATGTAATCTGCACCTGAGATTCTCTCTTCCATCTCTTGTATTCTATTGCTGATGCTTGCATCTACGGTACCTGATTTGTTTCCTAAGGTTTCTATCTCCAGAGTTGTCTCCCTTTGGGTTTTCTTTGTTTCTACTTCCCTTTTTAGGTCTTGGATTATTTCATTCAATTCCATCAGCTGTTTCGTTGTGTTTTCGTGTAATTCTTTAAGGGATTTTTATGTTTCCTCTTTAAGGATTTCTACCTGTTTAGCAGTGTTCTCCTGTATTTCTTTAAGTGAGTTATTAATGCCCTTCTTAAAATCCTCTACCAGCATAATGAGATATGATTTTAAATCTGAGTCTTGCTTTTCAGGTGAGTTGGGGTATCCAAGACTTGCCATGGTGGGCACACTGGGTTCTGATGATGCCCAATGGTCTTGGTTTCTGTTAGTAAAATTCTTAAGTTTGCCTTTTGCCATCTGGTAATCTCTGGTGTTAGATGTTCTAGTTGTCTCTGACTGGAGATTGTTCCTCCTGTGATTCTGTTAGCCTCTGTCAGCTCTCCTGGGAGTCCAAGTCTCTCCTGTGTCCCAGGGGTCAGAGCCCTCTATAGAGGCTGACTCTCCTCTGGCAAGGAAGGTGCCCAGGGTTCTGTGTTTCAGCTCTATCTCCTGGCTGATGATAAAGGTCCGAAGGGACCCTGTCCAAGAAGCTCTGTTGCCTCTGTAGCCCAAGTGCTCTCCTGTGTAGACTGGTCTCAGTGATCCCAAGATTCTGGGTGGACTAGGGCCTGCCAAGTTTGTGCCCAAGATGGAACAGGGCTGGAGCCACCAGAAGGAATTCCAGCCTCTGGTTGTGAGATCCCTTTGTCCCTGTTCCTGATGGCACAAAACCCTCTGGGATTCTTTAGAACAGGTTTTGCGTTCAACTCACCAGTGATCTCAAGATCCTGGGTCTGCTAGTGTGCCTGCATACATAGAAGAAATAAATACATGTAAATGGAAATCTGAAAAATTGTGAAAAAACAAAAATCATGTTTTATTATACATATGTAAATAGGCAAATATGAATAACAATAAAGTAAGGTTTAAAAACTTAAACCATCTCAGATACTGGTTGGTAAGTGTGAGTCATGGGTAGTTATTATAGAGTGATGGAATTTTCCTTGTGCTGATTAAGTTGTTGACAGGATGAACATATGCATTTGACAAGATTCATTGTATTGCCCATTATATAGTAATTTATTTCACTTCAATTGAAAAATGGAAACTTCTGGGAATCATAAGAATCTTTTATAAAGATTTTTCAAAGATACCCAGTTTGCATTCACATGCTCAGTTGCAACAGTGAAGATGACAGATTTCAGAAACCATGAATGCAGATGGGTAGTAATCTCTTTCTTTCCTCTTGAAATGAATGTCCTGCCTATCTCTCAACAATAATAATTTTTTCTTTACTTCTGCATGCTTAGCCTCATGCATATTTTCTTACAAGTAAATTCTGAATTGAGATGGAAAAGAAGATTGACAGAAAATTGATATTACACCCATGCCAGACAATCCAGGGACCCAGCAATTTGGACTAGTATGCTAAATAGTTTAATATCAACTTGACACAGGCCAAAGTCATCAGAGAGGAGGGAACCTCAATTAAGAAAATGCTTCCAACCAAAAAGTACACATGGTGGGACTCATGACTCTAGCTGCACATGGCCTAGTTAACTAGTCATCAATGGAAGGAGAAGCCCTTGGCCTGTGAAGGCTCTTTGCCCTAGTGTAAAGGAATGCCAGGGCCAGGAAGCAGAAATGGGTGGGTTGGTGAGCAGGGGGAAGAGAGAGAGGAGAGAGAGTCTTTGGAGGGGAAACCAGGAGAGGGGATAACATTTGAAATGTAAATAAAGAAAATATCTAATAAAAAAATCTTTAAAAGGGGAAAAAATGAACTGAACAGAAAAGAAAATGCCTCCAAAAGGTAGCATTCTATTCAGGCTTGTGAGACCCTTTTTTATTTAGTGATTAATGAGGAGGATCCAGCCCATGGTGGGTGATGCCATTCCTGGGCTGTTGGTCCTGGGGCCTATACCCAAAAATTCAGGCTGAACAAGTCATGATGAGCAAGTCAGTAATCAGCACCCCTCAATGCCCTCCTCATCAGCCCTTGCCTCTTGGTTCTTTCCCTCTTTAATTTCTGGTCCGGACTTTCCTAAATGATGAACAGAAATGTTCATCATTTCACAAGTGTATATGTGTAAGCCAAATAATCCTTTTCTCCCAACTTGCTCTTGGTCATGGCGTTTCAGTGCCGCCAAGGAAACCTTAACTACGAAGACTAGAAATAAAAATCACTGGCAATGCTTTTCAAAATATTACAGGAAGTATAAAGATAACTTATTGGTTAAAGAGCTTGTCACATAAGAGTAAGGACCAGATTACAGATCACCAAAATGAACATAGAGGGAAAATCAACTGTATCTTACTTCTAATATCAATCAAACTTGCACTTTTTAAAAAATTAATTTATTTTTTACACTTCATATTTTATACTTCCCCGATCCACCCTCCATTCCTGTACTGCTTCCCCACCCCTTGTCTCCATGTGGATGTCCTGAGCCCCACCCCACCTGACCTCTAAACTCCCTGGGGCCTCCAGTCTCTTGAGGTGCATCATCTCTGAATGAACACAGAACCAGAAGTCCTCTACTGTATGTGTGTTGGGGGCTTCATTTTAACTGGTGTATGCTGTCTGTTTGGTGGTTCAGTGTTTGAGATTAATTGAGACTGCTGGTCCTCCTACAGAATCGCCCTTCTCCTCAGCTTCTATCAGCCTTCCTTAATTCAGCAACAGGGCTCAGCTGCGTCTGTTCATTGTTTCAGTGCAAATATCTGCATCTGACTCTTACAGCTGATGGTTGGGTCTTTCAAAGGGCAGTTATAATAGTTTCCTTTTTTGTGAGTGCTCCATAGCCTCAGTGTCAGGCCTGGGGACCTTTCCTTGAGCTGGATCCCACTTTGGGCCTGTGGCTGGACCTTCTTTTCCTCAGGTTCTTCTCCATTTCCATTCCTGTAATTCTTTCAGACAGGAACAATTATGGATCAGAGCTGTGACTTTGGGATGGCCACCCCATTCCTCACTTGATGTCCTGTCTTCCTACTGGAGGTGGGCTCTATAAGTTCCATCTCCCTACTGTCTGGCATTTCATCTAAGGTCCCTCCCTTTGAGTCCTGAGAGTCTCTCACCTCACAGGTCTCTGGTGCATTCTGGAGGGTCCCCCCAATCTCCTATTTCCCAAGATTGCCTGTCATACAAGCACTTTTACACATGTGGACTTGTGTGTGTATAACAAAACAAAAATGTACTCATACATGTACAAAACATGCACTGATACCTGCATGCAAGCAAAAAAGCCCTCCCCATGTGCACACACATACACACACAAAAACACACAGGCACACAACAATAAAGTCATGTAGAAAGCTATTTCTCACCTGTATTGATTCTCAAATTAAATTCATAAATCTCAAAATTGAATAATAGAATCTAGTTGAATCTATTTTTGAGATAGAACATATGGTGTTTATACTTCCAAACCTGAATTACCTCACTCAATATAATATCCCCTAATTCAGTACATTTTCTTACAAACTGAACATTTTTCTTTAAAACTAAATAACCCCATTGTGCTTATGAATTACATTGCCCCAATGTATTCTAGGCGACTGAAATTTCCTTTACATTTTTCCTACTTAATAATGTAATAGACTTTAGCTTTTATAAAGACTTATTAAATCATTACATATTTTAATGATAGTTAACTCTAGAGTGTAGATAAGAGATTCTAAAAAAAGTATAGACCATATAAATAACTATGTTAATCTGAATTGTTATATGTAGTAGAAAACTATATCTCAGGACTAGTAAATAAAGAACACATGTTTACATGATAGCATACTAATTGCTTAAGTTAAATAACAACAACAATAACAAAAGAAACCACAGAAAAATACCACCCCTAACCTTCTCTTACTCCTGTCCCCTAAATTAATCATTAAAGAATTACTTGCCTGTTACTTTTAAAAGTAAATTATAATATCCTTATCCAGAAATTTTCTCTCTTATTCCTAGAGGCATATAAACATCTAAAAAAAAGTATTAGCTATACTGATGTCAATTCATATATGTGTTACAAACACCTGTATCCACATTTTTAAAAAGATAGATTGTTTTGTTTGTATGTGTGATGATCCACATGCCTGTGCATTTTCCTGTAGAAAAGTGGTTATCAATCTTCCTAATCTTGATCTTGTAATATGCTTTCTCATGTAATGACCCCAACCACAAAATTAGCTTTGTTGCTGCTTCATAATTGTAATTATATATTTGTGATAGCTATGAGTCATAACGTAAATTTCTGTGTTTTCTGATGCTTTTAAGCAACTACTAGAGTTGTGACACACAGGTTGAGAACCTCTGATATAGAGGCTAGAGGTAAACCTTGGGACTTTGCCTTTATTGTTCTCTGTTTTGTTTGTTTGTGGTTGTTTTGTTTTGTTTTCTGACATGATCTCTCATTTAACTAGAGTTCAGTGATTCACCAGCCAGACTTAGTAGTTGGTTAATCCCTGGGCTCTGGATAATTTGGTGTCCTGAGTTACAGATGCACATTAGCTGCTTGGAGGGAGGGAGGGAGGGAGGGAGGGAGGGAGGGAGGAAGAGACAGGAGGCCTAGTATCAGCATTTCTGTGCTTAGCTTCAGATACAATGGAACCAGCTGCTTTATGATCTTGCCATAGTTCCATCCCTGCCTTTATGTACAATATTCTTTTATTTTTCAACAGGAAATTAATTTTATTTTTAAATCAAAGGGACCAGAACAAAAAATCCAGAACAACAACAACAACAACAACAACAACAACAAACAAACAAATAAAAAAACAAAAAAACAAAAATGCTCTACAGTCAGAGGGCAAACCAAGGTGGAAAGGCTAAGAAGGCAGACAGCAAGCTTCACATCACAGGCCTCTTCATTCATGCTCTGCTTTCATCTGATATCCATTCTCTGGGGCCAGGTACCCATCACCACCCTTGGTCTCCATATACCACTATATATCCCTTCCAGTCCATCGTCCAGACTGATGCCACCCCCACACAGTGCCTCATCTCTGCCCGCTCACTGCCACACTCCCCATGCTTGTGCTCTCAATCTGGATACCTCAACATCTCTCCAAGTCTCGATCCCAGACCTTCTGGGACATCAGGGTCTTCAGGGTCAAGCTCTCCAGGAGGTCCATCTTCAGGAGCTGCATCACCAGCTTCAGACGGTACAATATTATTAAACTGTGCATCAGGGATCAAAATAAAACTTTCCTCCCTTATGTTGCTCTATCAGGTAGCAAAGAAAAATATTAAAATTTGACTGTGATCTATTTTGTGCTATTTTCATCTATATCAATTTTTTAATAGAAGGTTTTAACTATAAATGGAAATTCATTTTTTTCATTTTTATTGGTTATTTCATTTATTTACATTTCAAATGTTATCTCCATTCCCAGTTTTCCCTCCATAATCCCCCTATCCCGACCCTCCTCCCCCACCACTATGAGGGTTCTCCCCCCACCCGCCCACCCATTCCTGCCTCAGCGCCCTACCGTTCCCCTACCCTGGATCATCAATTCATCCTTTGATGTCAAAGGTCTGAGATTAGCTACTTCATTCTTTCTTTTTTTATTTATTATTATTTTCTTTATTTACATTTCAAATGGTATCCCGAAAGTTCCCTATACTCACCCCCCCCCGCCCCTGCTCCCCTACCCATCCACTCCCACTACTTGGCCCTGGCCTTCCCCTGTGCTGGGTTATATATAGTTTACAAGACCAAGGGGTCTCTCTTCCCAATGATGGCCGATTAGGCTATCTTCAGTTACATATGCAGCTAGAGACTCGAGTTCAAGGGTTACTGGTTAGTTCATATTGTTGTTGCACCTACAGGGTTGCAGCCCCCTACAACACCTTGGGTACTTTCTCTAGCTCCTCCATTGGGGGTCCTGTGTTCCATCCAATAGCTGACTGTGAGCATTCACTTCTGTGTTTGCCAGGCACTAGCATAGCCTCATAAGAGGTCGCTATATCAGGGTCCCTTCAGCAGAACCTTGCTGGCATGTGCATTAGTATCTGGGTTTGGTGGCTGATGATGGGATGGATTCCCGGATGGGGTAGTAGCTACTTCTTTCTCAAGTGGCCTTGAACTACTCCTGTCTTTTAAGAGTCCAACGCAGTTCACGTAGTAATTTGAGTTTCTGAACACAGAATTTTCAGAGCACTCTGTTATTATCTGGTTACTATTGCTATGTTTGCAATGGTATTTCTTTTCATGATTCATCCTCATGGCCTTTATATCCTTTAAAAAAAAGCTGGATGTGTTTAGGAGAACTTACTGGTTTGTTTTCTTGCTATTTCTAGAGGATGACCTCTGTTTTCACTGATTCTACTGCTTTTCTATGTCTTGCCATTATTTAGACACTATATCTAGTTTTAAAACTTTTGGGGATTTCCCAGATATCTTTCTTTTACTAATTTCTAAGTTGAAGTCTACTGTGGCCTGGCACCATACTGAGTGTAAAAGTATTTTATTAACATTTATTTTATGGCCCAGGATATAGTTTATGTTAGTAAGTATTTAGTGTAAAATTGAAATGAATGAGGATGCCAGGGTTGTTGGAAGAATTCTGTACTCTGCACATGTCTGTAAAATCAAGATGATCAATGTTGTTACTCAGATCTTCCCTATTGTTACTGTTTTTATGATATTGAATTCTATTGGTTATAGAGAGCTTTGTGTTCACCTCTGGTAGTAGGACAGATACAGTTCAGACTTTTAGACTACTTTAGTTGAGGAAAATTAGAAATTATGATAGAGCTTTTGAGCAGGACAGGCATATTTCAGGTTGAGTATTTTAAAAGAAAAATTGAATGCTGAAAATAGATTGAAATGGAGTCAGAAATGAATCAAAGAAAAGTTATTTTAGTTATTGAGGTGAAAGAAAATAATGGTTAATACATCAGTATGCATTAATAGAGGTAAGAAAATGTGCTTATATTTGGATCTTTTATGAGACTAGAAACTGGTTTAAAAAGAAATTGGATACAAGATTTGAGAGACTAAAAATTAAGAATGGATAACACTTTCATTTTTGAATCAATGATAGAATAATTATAATAGATATGGAGAAGTTTGGACAAAGTAGATTCAAAAGACTCACAGGAAGCTCAACTATTGTAAATGCTAAGTGTGGAAAACTGACTTGAAAATTGAAATGCTTTAGTCTGAAATTGATGGGGAAAGTGTAAGACTGAGATATAGATTTGGGGACTATCAATATGTAGGACAATCTTGAGACTAAATGGAGTGAATGTATATTAAAAAGCAAAGAGAACCATGGCAATATCTGACCTGTTTCTTCATTAAATGGTCACAGAGTGATGCAGAGTAATGAGAAAGACTGCAAGGACGATGGAAGTAAAAGCCAAATGATCATAGTATTTGGAAAGGTAAAGAGGAATATTTTATACAAAATATTGTATACCTCCTTCAATGTTTCTTTTTTTCATGAGAATTTGGAAAAATGTTAATTTAGGATTTAACAAATGATGTCACTGATAGAGTCAAAAAGACTAGAGCTGAATTTGTGGGGACTGGAATATAGTTTCAAGTAAATTGATAAGATAATTAAAGAAAACTGGGCATACCATTGTAATAGCTGTAATATGGAAGCAATATATTTGGGAGAGTCATCAAATTCATTTTCAATTTGATCAAATATTCTGTTTAACAGAGTGATGAGAACAATATATCACAGATCAGAGGGTAAATAATTTTTAGTAGATTGTCAGTGTATTCTGGTGTAGTCAGTGGGTTAGGGCAAATCTCTATCCACTGGGAAAGACTGCCTTTGGCAAATACATCAAGATCATAGGTAGCAACAGAAGAGAATAAAGATGCAAGTAGGTAGGTGTATATAGTGATGGAGATTTTATTGGTTATATTTCTCTTATTGCAATGACATTCAATGTTCTTAAGTGATCACATGAACCTCATAGTATTAAAAAGTAAATAGACGAATGAAATACTCAGAAAAGAAGAAAGATGAATGACTTAGGATAGTTTTCCATGTAACTATGCAGCATTCCAAGCCATTTGAAGTTGAGATTTTAAACACCAGTGAGAATTTGTATGCATGTAATGGTTTCTGGAAGGAGAAGCAGTGTTCTTGATAGTGTAGTCACTGATGTGCTGCCAATACATTGTGTTCGTTTTGTTTTCAAATACAGTTTTGAGCTTATAATATAGTGCATCATTTCTACCTTCCCTTTTTTTTTCCTTAAAATTCTGTCTTATACTCCTTGCTCCCTTAAAAAATCATGGCTTCATTTAAAATTAACTGTTACACACACATACAAGACCCCTCTCTCATAAATATATCCTGTTCATTCTGTTTATTATTTGTATGCAGGTCTTCTGACTAACCATCTGGGGATAGCTAAGCAGTTGGCATGCTCTTTCCAAGGGAAGACTCTTTCTCCCACTCTCAGCACTTCTTACTTACCTGTGTCGCTTTGTACAGAGTTGAAGCCTTGTGGACTTTTCCCCCCAGACAGAATACTTGTATAATTCACAGACATGTATATTATACTTATTATGTATAAGTCATACATCTTTTGATTTATGTTTTACATATTTCCTGCCCATAGGTAGATATTATCACAATTTATGTTTTATTCATAATTTCTAAGTGTGAATAATTATTTCTCCAATATTTGTAGACAATTTTGCCAAAAAACCCCTCACTTATCTAATGGATTTCCAATTCTCTATAAAATATAATACGGGAACATTCTAAATGTAAAATGTAAATCATAGTTGGTATACCAATGTACACTGTGTAAGTGGTTATTAAAAATAAATAAATCATAGATTTCAGTGGGCAAAGTTAATAACAAACATAAGGGCTGTAATGGAAGCCAGACCAGCCACTCATCTTCTGATTAACTGAGAGAGATTTATTTAAAATTTATATTGCCAAGTCAAAACCAATTTCTGAGTTCTCCTTAGGCAGCTGCACACTGGTGAAAAACACAGCTAGAATATAAGTTAGCATCTTATATAAAATTACCTTCACAATTTAAAGTTCATTTCATCATCAATCATCCAGTTTTCCATTCAAGAAACACGAGCAGTCAATGCAGCTCGTTTAAATAGCACTTTTCTTACAAAGCAAGGTACGGAACTATACTTATTATTAAATCGGTTTTATTTCTGGCATTGAATCTGTAGAAACCCATAGGAACAGTCACTACTGTACCTAACAAACTGATCTTAAGTTCTCCAAACATGCTATCCAGTAGTAATGATTAATTTTTTCACTTGCAAATTTGTTTTCTCCTAAAGTAAGTGTTGATAAATAACATCCTTTAACTATTGAAGACCAAATGTCGGCTCCACAGAGGGGAAAAACGTTCATTCCTTTGGCTTCATGTTTATTATATGTTATTGCCACATTCATTTTATAGTATGGAATTCCAAAGCACATAAACAATCAACAGGAGGGTTTGTATAAATTCTGTCATACTAAATATCTTAAGAAATCATGGAATACTTTAATTATGCAAAAATGTCAATCATCTAGAGGTTTAGATGCTTTAGCGTAGCATTGATATTAACTGATATTAATTTTTTAAAGGTTCTTAGTAGTTTGGGTACTTTGAACACAGTGATCTGTTTGACTAGATAAGAAAACGGACACGGAAGCTAGGTGTGGAGCTTGGAGGCTTGGTACTTTATTCTAACAATTGCTTTATATTGCACTTGTTTCTTGCATTGTGTTCTCTTCTCCTTGCTGATCTAATCAACTGCTGACATGTCCATCATCTTTTACAGTCACTGCAAGTAGCAAAAGGTTCAGTTATATATGAGCCAGCTCTCTTGGATAGCTTCATTTTAATAGCCTACATCATGCAATTAAAAAGCTAGGGGGAAAAAAACTAGAGTATGAGACCTGATGTATGATGGATGTAAACATTAGAGAGAGAAAATGAAGGATCTTGAAAATGATCCCGTGTGAACAAAGAAAAACTTGTTATCTTTAAGAGGAGAAGAAAAATTACAAACATCTGGAATACAGGGACACAATATTTAGAGAGAAAAGACAGATTTCTCTCATTGAAATCCAAGCCATTATTAAAAACTTTCACAATTCCTTTGTCATACCTAGGAGATTATCACACATATTTCTAAGATTATCACATTTATTTCTAGGTCAGGAGAATGGTTTTATGTGTACAAGTGTTCATTTGACTAAAGATTTATATTGGTCATCACACTTTGTATGATTCTAAGTTGTGTCTAGACCTATTTTTCAGGCAATACCGTGTGTGTGTGTGTGTGTGTGTGTGTGTGTGTGTGTGTGTGTGTGTGTATTAAAGTATATTCAATGGAACAAAATTACAAGTTCAGAAAAGACTGAAAAATGGGGCTTGCTTTCTTTCCTTCTTTCTTCTTCTTTTCTCCTTTTCTCCTTCCTTCCTTCCTTCCTTCCTTCCTTCCTTCCTTCCTTCCTTCCTTCCTTCCTTCCTTCCTTCCTTCCTTCCTTCC
>NC_034591.1:45749725-45781154 GCF_900095145.1 Mus pahari
TCTCTCTCTCTCTCTCTCTCTCTCTCTCTCTCTCTCTCTCTCTCTCCTTCCTTCCTTCCTTCCTTCTTTCCTTCTCTTTCTTTTTCTTTCTTTCTTTCTTTCTTTCTTTCTTTCTTTCTTTCTTTCTTTCTTTCTTTCTTTCTTTCTTTGTATTTTTCCAAGAAGAGCATCTTTTCTCTCATGAAGAGTTTCTTATGAGAGCTTTCCTTTTAGTGAGATTTTTTTGATCTCCAGGAACTTAAAATATTATTTCATTAAGTAACCTGGATGTTTCTACAGCCATATCTTCTGGAAATCAAAGTATATGCAGAAAGCTAAATACTGCACTTTTTTTGTTTCTCAAACATTTCAGTAAAAAGAAGAAAAATTTCTAAATGATTACTCAAAACTGGAGGACAGAGTGCTTACTTGATAACAGATTATCCTTCTTCTTTAAATTAACATTAAAACTTATATTCCTGGCTGTCAGTGAAAATCACATGGGATCATGAGTCAAATAGAATCTTTATCTGTCCACTGAGTTGATATAGACATTATATCTGATATTTGTAATATCTTTGAAAGGCACAGAGAAAGTAAATGGATGTGTTAACTATATAAAAACAAACTAGGAAGGTAAGGAAACCTTTTCCTGTTGTTTATAAGGACTATAAATAATGGTAAAATTTTCCATGATCTAAAATGTAGTTGTTATTAAATTGGGAACATGCTAATTCATTCTAAATGTCTCACAGGAACTCTTAAGTAGCTCTTAGTATTTACTTAGTATTTATGTTACATGCTTGCACTAGTGCAGGTGGCTGTTTCTGCATATACAGTAACCCTGGGAAATTTTCTCTTGTTACCAATATACAACTAACACTTTGTAGATGTGTCACACTGCATGATATTTGATGTTTACAGACAGACCTGTGCTGTAGTAGTTTCAGAATGCTCACTAAACATTTAATGATGTGTGTATTTACCTACATAATATCTAAAATATTTATTTTAAATTTTACATTGTTTTCAAATTGCTCTGAATACATTTAAAATGTATTTTTAAAATATCAACTTATGACTGTATGAGCCATATGTGTATGATTTACAAGACATTTTGTTGCTTAGAAAAATAATGCATTAAGTTACTTGATGAATGTATTGAATATATGAGAAAAATTGTTGTGTCTTTGTAAACCATGTGAAACAAAAACTCTAAAACACGGTCCTTTAGTTTTGAATTCACATGCTGTTAATAGTTGTATGGTTCAGTTACCCAGTGAGAAAACTTCCTATTCTGGAAATCTAAATCACCACACGTTGACTGGAGAATTGAGAGGTAAGGTTACCAACTCAAGAAAATAATCCATTTATGTTTGCCTGTGAACGAAAGTAATAAACTTGTAATTAGAAAAACATACTTGCAAAAATGCCAATGTGCTAATCTCTAAAATCTTTTGCTTGCTCTGTCACATGGCATAGAAATTGTATTGGACAGATGTAATTGCATGAGACTTGGTTGGTTTATCATGTAAGAGCAATGAGATCTCTTGTGAATGAAGATTAGCTATGGAATAGTTCCTCAGAAATGACTTGATGACTGGATAACTTAAATGCTAGTACATGTTGAACATGGAAAGATACCATGAGTCAAGGAAAAGAGGCAGATTCTAAGAATAGCTTCTATTCCTGGATCCTCAAAAAGGACCATAGTGATCAATTCTACTTCATTGGTTTTGAGTTAATTTTTACATATGATATTTAATAATGTTGTAATTTTCTTCTTATATGTTTGAAACGTTGATTTTTTTAGTTCATTTAAGGCCATCTCTCCTTTTGCAAGTGTGCTGTGTTGGCATTCTTGCCAAAATTATTTTTTTGCATACATTTGCATTCACATATGCCACGTAAGTCTATTCTACTAGCTTGTGAAACTTTTATATATTGATATTATATTGGTTTGATTACTGTAGCTTTGTTATAATATGTTCCCCTTTAGATATGGTAATAGTAACGTGGCATTACTCCAATATGCTAACTCAAATCAAGGCTTTCTGTGTTGTTTTTTGTTTGTTTGTTTGTTTTCCATAGTTTTTTGGTTGCACATAATATTTTTTCTATTCATATGAAGAGTGACATTGAATAATCAATATGAATTCTATTACAATTGTATATTTCCTTCATGTATGATATGGACAATAGATTAATAGAAAGTCTGCACACTACACTCCTGAGCTCAAGATATAAGCTTACTTCTTTCCTCTCTGACACCATTGTTGTATAGCTTTCATTATATAGCTTGGTCAAATTTGATTTTAGGTAATATTTTTCATGCCCCATTAATTTTTTTCTTGATTTTTTCTATTAATTTGTATTAACACATGGATACTTTTAATGTGCTGGTATTTCATTATACAGACATATTGAGTTTATTTATTTGGACTACAGTTTTTATTCAAAAATAAACATGAGTAAAATCATACTGCATTATTTTAGCTCAAAAGAAAATGAGATCTCAATAGGAGTGCTTGGGAAGATTATTCAAGAGAGAGAAAAGACAAGTAGACTTTGTAATTTACTTCTCCTTACAGAATAAAATTTATAATGTGCTTTTCTATACAGAATAAAAATTTGGATATTTCATTTCCAAGGTAATATTTGTAGTATTTCATGTAAAATTTTCTGAGCATTTTAGATTAAGTCTGTAGGGAAGGCTATGAAATTTATAAAATCAAAGTCTTATTTTTAAATACCATTATTTAAAGTGCCACTATAGTCCATATAAAACACAGTGTTTTACTCAATGTTAATATCATTGAGATTATATGGAGCAGCACTGGTTTATGAAAATACTGTGAAGAATACTTATGTTAATATTTTCCCACAATTATCTTTCAGCCTCCTATCAAAATAATTTATTATTGGTGGGACAAAATGCATTTTAATTATTTTATTTCCATAATATTAAAAATACATAATGGATTTCATTATTACATTTTCTTTTTATTCATCTTTATTATTTTCTTTATTTACATTTCAAATTTTATCCCCTTTCCTCATTTTCCCTCCTAAAACCCCATATCCTATGCCCCTCCCCCTGCTCAAAACCTAGTGCACTCCTGCTTTCCTGTCCTGGCATTCCCCTACAATTGGGCATAGAGTCTTCTCAAGGATAAGGACTTCTTCTCTCATTGATGTCCATCAAGGCCATCCACTGCTATATATGTTGCGGATGCCTCCATGTGTACTCTTTGATTGGTAGTTTAGTCCCTGAGAGCTCTGTGGGTACTGGTTGATTCATAGTGTTCCTCCTATGGGGATGCAAACCCCTTCAATTCCTTCAGTCCTTTCTCTAGCTCCTCCATTTGAGACCCTGTGCTTAGTACAATGGATGGCTGTGAGCTTCCATTTCTGTATTTTATGGGTACTGGAATAGCCTCTCAGGAGACAGCTGTATCAGACTCCTGTCAGCAAGCACTTGTTGGCATCCACAATAGTGTTTGGGTTTGGTAAGTATATATGAGATGGATCCCCAGGTGGGACAGTCAATGGATGACCTTTTCTTCAGTTTCTGCTCCAAACTTTGTCTCTTTATCTCCTCCCATGAGTATTTTGATTCCCTTTCTAAGAAGGACCGAAGTATCCACACTTTGGTTTTCCTTCTTTTTGAGCTTCATGTGGTTTGTTGCAGCAGACTGGACTCAGTCAGCCCTTCAACCCGTGGGAGAATAAGGGTACTGGTACCCAGGTGGGCAAGGAGTTGGCGGAGTGGAAAACAGATGCGAACATAAGGTAGTGTTGATTTGAATGTAATTTCTCAAAGGGAGCATCAGACTTATATTACAGAAGAAAATAAGGAAGTTAGGTGACACATCAGCCAAGGTACATTAAGGTTACTGAATGCTTAATGACTCTTTACACAAAATAGAGGAATGCATTCATAAAGACTGGCAGGAACTAGGCAATATAACAATTGTCATAAAGTCAGCTCTATCTAAGGTCAGCTATATTCTTAGAAGTCAGGTGTGAGGTCGTTAAGCTCCCAGGGCAAGGGCTTTCATGGCCAATCCATAGTTCTAATTATGGAGTTCCACTCTAGTTAACCTTCTCATGAATAATGCAATACTCTAGTTCCTCCTTAAACCACAGCCTGGTCTTCTTCCTAAACCATTGTAAATTCTTGTATATTGGAGTGACTCAGCTGTTATTCTAAGTGATTTTGTGGGGGATTTTCTTCTTTTAAGTAATGTAGTCTACCATATATAAGTATAATAAGAATTCTTAACTTACTTTGCTAAGCTTGCCCAGAAATTTCTAACACTATGTGGTAGATAGCAATGCCTGATTTCTTTTACTACCTCTCTTTTAATACTGGAGGGAATTCTGAATGTTACAGAATAGGTAACATTCTTATTGAATTCCAAGCCCAGGGTTGGCTCAAGGACTGCCTAAGGCATTGGTAAAGGCCAGGAAACAAAGTTCAATTTTGCTTAGGTATTTGACAAACAATTGCTTGGAGGCACCTATAATAAAACAATACTGAAAGAAATCACACAGATCCATTCACCAACTAATGAAAGGACAAGTTTGGAGCATTCCTACTACAGGATGCCAAAGCTCCAGTAGACTAAGTTTCCATGAAACCTTTTGCCAAGGACTGCATTCAAGCTTTTGGGCATGCCAACGGGTTTTTACTGGAGTGGGTGTGTCAGTCTGTAAATTGTATCTTGGGTATTCCAAACTTCTGGGCTAATATCCAGTTATCAGTGAGTGCATACCATGTGTGTTCTTTGTGATTGGGTTGCCTCACTCAGGATGATATTTTCTAATTCATTATTCCATTTTCTTATACATTCTGCTATTACTATAGCCCATCATTGCCTCTTATAGGTAGAAATTAATTTATATTTTTCAGGGCAACATATATTCCTTAGGAAATGGCACATGATCCAAAAGACACCAGCTGCCTCCTACCTGAGGATCAGCATTTATGGTATCACAAGTTCCATGAAAATTTGCAGAGGAAGGAAGCAACCAATTGTCTTAACCAGCTATTAAGACCCCCTAAAAAAAGAGGGAAATCATATTTGGTATTGAAAACCTAGCTTATTGCCCAGAGCTGGTGAAATTATAGATCTTGGAGGAAAGCCTACAACCATCATTTTATTAAACCAGTGTAATTATCATTCATAACTACATCTGATATACTTGTCCTTTTATTGACAGATACGTGTGGTTACAAATTCTCATAAAGGAAAGTTCTTTTTGACAAACAACAGAGATCATTATAGAAAACTCTTGAAGGAGTTTAAAGGTCTGGGGAACAATGAGTGGTGGGGATATCCTCGTGGAGACAGGGAGGTAGGGAGGAGGTATGGGATGTGGAACAGACTGGGAGAGGAATAAAAAATGGAGTGTAAAATAAATAAATAAATAAATAAATGAAATAGAAAACTACATCAGAGCAAAATGCAGAGTTGTTCAGCCCAGCCCCAATGGATACATCTACAATAAAACTCCTGTAACTACATCTCAGGGATCATTGTGGCAGAAAGATGGAAAGAGCCAAAGGAAAATGAAGTTGGCTGTGAGATTGTGTCTCTTAGCAATATCAAACTATACCCATGAAGTCTCATCAACATGACTGTCTAAACACATCCTGAAGAAAGACAGAACCAAAAGACAATTTAATATGGAAGGGGAAAGCTCATGAGGTGTCAAAGCTAGAAGCACTACAAGCAACAGAGGAATGGAGAGAGTTTGAGAAACAATCTTTCCCAGGCAACACTATACCTGCTGGCTCTCCAATACCAAGTAGTTAGCCCTGAGAGCATATATAAAGTAATAACATTATATGGATAAAGTAATATGTGCACAAATTATAATATGTAACACAATTAAAGTAAAAAATGGCCATGAATTTAAGAGAGCATAGGAGTAGGAATACATGGGAGGACTTGAAGCAGGAAATGAAAGAGGGAAAAGTGATATCTTTTTGAGTGTGATACTTTATTTTCTTAAAAATGGAACAAATAACATACTTTTGTAATTTCAGTTTAAAGTCCAACACAAACACTGCCATTATTTTCATAAATTCTGTGGATAAAAGCTTAGGAACAAATACAGTATTTACATTAAATTAGGAAACCCATGAAACAGAACTGGTTGACAGTATACATAAATTGTAATTATACTACACAGAATTCATATTCTACCAACAGAATTAGAAGCTGAAACTTGTCAAAATTAGGAAATTATGTTTATATACATATAGAGGAAATGAACTCAAACTATTATGGAAGAACTGATGTTTTATTCTTTCCAAAGCAAATCTCATAATTGTAGTAATGAAGCCTTTTCTCTCTCTTTGTAAAAAGTAGTCTGTGTTTCAGAAATAGTTGAGCTGTAAATTATTACGTTATAATTCAAGATGAATGTATTAAAATATCACTGAAATTTATAAAGATCACTGCTAAAATTTTACTGCAATTCATTAAAATAAGTGACATTTCACTAAGTCAAAAATAGACTTGAAGTTTCTAACAAATTAAGTAAAATAAATGAAAGCAAAACAAACAGGAAAATTTAGACATGTCTCTGAGAAAGCAAAAACAGAACCAAGCAAATTAATAAATTATAGCTTAAATTATTTACAGTTTTGAACTTAGAAATTTCAATGTGTGCTTTGAACTATTGTAAATTAGAAATATTTTGTATTTCTTTCATAGCTATATATAAATGCATAGTCTGTACTGTATCTTTAAATTCTATCTACATTATTTAAAATTTTGATGTCAATTAAAATATTCAAGGGCCTGAGAGGAAATAATTTCTTTCATGATTTTTACCAATTTATTATTTTTATTTCTGTGTATTTATGTTTTTGCCTGTGTTGATGTAGGCATACCATGTGTATGTGTACATATGGTGCTTACTAAGGCCAGAAGTGGACATCAGATCCTTGAAGCTTGTGTTACAGATGGTTGTGTGCTGACAAATGACCCTTGGTCCGCTATAAGAAGCAAGAGTAACAAGGACTCTGCTGAGAAACTTACTTAGCTCTCAACTTCATAAATTTTATCTTATCAATACAAACATTGAAGAAATATACTCTGATATAGATTTTAAAAGTAGTAAAGAGATACTTTACATCACTTTTTCTTACATTTTGTCACCTTCATAAACTAGAGTCTCCTGAGGAGACCTTGTTTGTGGAGTTGCCTCCATCAGGTCTTCATGCAGACATGTTTACAGGCAATTTTTTTTATAAACATTATTATTTTCTATTCACTTTTCAGGATCACAGCACCCCCTTCTTAGTCTCTCCTTTACAAAAACCTCCCCCATTGCCTCCTCCTCTTCTCCTGAGGAAATGGGAAACACTTCTTGAGTACCATCCCACCCAGCAGGACTAGGCACATTCATTCCCCATGAGGCCCAAACAGGCAGTTCAGCTAGCCAAAGGGGATCCAATGACAGGGAACAGAAAGAGAACAACTGCTCCTCTGCTGGTTAGGGAACCCACATGAAGATCAAGCTGCATATCTGCTACAAATATGAAGAAGCCCTAAGTACAGACCCTGCATGCTCTTTGGTTGCTGCTTCAGTCTTTGTGAGCAGCTATAGATCCATGTTAGTTGATGGTAGATCTTTTTGTGGTTTCTTGTCTCTTCTGGTTCCCTCAACCACTCTTTCACAATATCCCCCAAGCTCCACCTGGCCTTTGGCTTTGTGTCTCTGCATCTCTTTTCATCCATTGCTGGATGAAGCCTTCAGAAGACAGAGTCTCTAGTCTCCTGTCTTCAAGCATAGTAGACTATCATGAATAATGTCAAGGGTTGCCCGTCAGTAAAAATAACATGCTACAATCCATAGACATAAAGAAACCAGGTATTAAGGAGGCCCCAAGGTAGTATAACAAAATCTCACTTATAGGAGGAATTATTGGAGGTAGATGGAGAGAGGGAACTGAGTAGTAGAGCAGGTAAGGAGGGGAATGGAGATGCTGATCAAGTGTGGGGAGAGGTGGGGCTTGAGAGCGCTGGGAGTGAGAACAGAAATCTGTTGGGGGAGCCTCTGGGACAAGCTAGAGGCCTGGCACAGGGAAAAATACAGGAAGTCTATGGTCACAGGAAGTGACCTGATCTGAGAAGGGAATAGAGACTGAAGTGGCTATCTCCTGAAGCCAGGCAGACTTCAAGAGCAGGGAGGAAGATGTCAATCCACCCACAAAATCTTCAACCAAATGGTGTCTATCCTGAAAGACGAGCAGAGAATTTTCTTTCTTTTCTTTTCTTTTCTTTTCTTTTCTTTTCTTTTCTTTTCTTTTCTTTTCTTTTCTTTTCTTTTCTTTTCTTTTCTTTTCTTTTCTTTTCTTTTCTTTTCTTTTCTTTTCTTTTCTTTCTTTCTTTCTTTCTTTTTTTTTTGTTTTTTTTTTTTNTTTTNTTTTTTTTGTTTATCGAGACAGGGTTCCTCTGTATAGCCCTGGCTGTCCTGGAACTCACTTTGTAGACCAGGATGGCCTCGAACTCAGAAATCCACCTGCCTCTGCCTCTGCCTCCCCCGGCGAGAATTTTCTTGATTCTAAATTGCTGTGGTCAGTTCTAAACGACTGTGGATGGTGTCACCTCTAGCTTGGTGGCCCTGTGTTATACTAGAAAGCCAAGTAGGCCATCATGGCGAGCAAGCCAGATGAGCAAACCATTTAGCCTGGCCACTTAGCCTTTTGCAGGTGTTTTATTACAACTGAATGTAAACTGGGATAGTATGAACACTGGTGTATTGATGCATGAGTTCAGAAACCTGAGCCATAGATTCTCCTGTGGTATGGTACTGAGGATAGAACTGAGGTCATCTGGCTTGGCACCAAGCTTGTCTTTTCAGACTGGGCCACCTCTCCAGTTTATCATCCTATTTCCTGAACCTATCAATGGCTTTATTATCTGGATTATTATAATACTTTAAGAATATTTGTGAAAATCTGTAATGTATGATTCTAATCACTTCAAATATATTGAAAATAAGATATTATAAAAGTATGAGAGAAGTTTTTACAAATATTACAAAATAAAAAGAACTTATTCAAAGTTGTATTAATGGAATAGTTTTAGAAATAGATGTAAGTAAAAGTCTGGGAGTACAAATAAAGACAAATTTTATTTTCATTATTTTAAATGTTTAGAAAATGTTTCATTAATTTAATTATCATTAATTTGTAGTATTTACATAATGTAGGTTAATAACATTTAGATTTTTTGATATATATAAAATCATTTCATACAACTTTTAAATAGCTACCAGTTTCAAAAATCCAATGGCTAGTAAATAGAATCATGTTCTATGATTTATAATTTTAATTACTAACTTGAAATTACCATAATGGTGCATATACATTGTACCTTGTATAGTTATGGGTTAATAAAGAGATTTTTTTCTATAGATTTATCATAACTTTGGATATATTCTATCTTCTTGTTCTTGTTACCTTTTTTTCTTTCAGCAGTTATCTTTGGGATCTGGGAACAATAAAATATATGACTCCCTCTTGTGAACATTTTTTCAGTTCTTGGTAATTTTCTCAGCAAGATTTGCCATTTAGTTTGGAAAGATTTTCCCTTTCTACCCCGTTCTTCTGGTTCCAATTTCCTTCTTAACTAGACTTTTCTTTTTCAATTTGTTACCAAATGTGCATGAGGGATACACATTCCCAGTATTTCAGAGAAAATATGTTCTACTCATGCATACTTTCATGTAATCATTGAGCTGGCTCTTAGAACATTTAATTTTTTTTTAATTGGATATTTTATTTATTTACATTTGAAATGTTATCCCCTTTCCTGGTTTCCCCTCTGCACACCCCCTATCCCATCCCCCCTTACCATGCTTCTATGAGGTGCTCCCCCACCCACTCATCCACTCCCATCTCACTGCCCTAGAATTCCTCTACACTAGGGCACTATGTCTTACAGAACCAAGGGTCTCCCCTTCCCTTTTTTAAAATCTCAATACTGGCCAGACACTTTTCTATTGTTTTTGCACCTTTGTGTCATTGATAACATTAGGATAACAGTCTGTTATCCTAAGGCTTTTTCCTTTATGTTGAATTCTAACACTTGCTGACATTTTGTTTGTTGGTTAGTTTTCTTTGGTTTTATTTTTCTTTGTGAAGGTCACATGGGAATAAGAAAAATTTTCAATGTGGTGTTTCACATCTTTAATCAATTCTCCATTTTTTTCAGTTATTATTTCAACATACATGACTTAGTAACATTACTTGTTTACCTTCCTGTGGGAACTTCCATTAATGTATGTAGCAAAGTCCACTATGCATGTAATTCATAGCCAAGACCCATTTTCTTGTATACTTTCATTGGAAGCCCACAAGTCCAAAATACTTACTTTGTACGCCTCTTCTGAAGTTAGTAACTGCCAAGTGGCAGCTTTAAACATGGACTGCAAAGCCCATTTCAGTCACCCATGACATATGGAAGTTGCAGCATTGGCCCTGCCATACACAGTTTCACAACAATACTCAGCTATTTGGTGCTTATATATTTTTGCCATTCTCTGTTCCACTATGTTTCTAAAGCCTTAATGGGGATGGCGAAATGTTCTATTTAAGGCTGAAAAGCAAAGCATCATTTAGTCTTAGCACATTGAACAGCTATGGGTATCTGCACTCATAGTCATTCATTGAAGGGAGAAGTTTCTGTGATCAAAACTGTGAATAGCACTTGTTTGTAAATATAAACATAGGCAGATATAGAGTAGCTTGGCACCATCACAATTTAATTAACCAACAGTATTAAATTCTCTACATACAAAACTATTTCTATCTCCAGTTAGTCAAGGATCAAAGAGAAGCTTTCTATCAAATGATGAACTATTGCCCATATTCAGATAGAGAATCTGAAGATTATCCAAGCCTAGATTTATTGTTGAGTAGAAATGCAACTAGAATAGACACATAGAAAAGAACAGGAGTCAATATTTATACAAGGTAAAAACAAACTAGAAAAAAGTTTTGTAGTTTCTTTTAAGCACACAATGATAACTGAATCATGAGCATTAAACTTGGGAGCAAAGAATGTATGTAGCTAAAACTGTGTAAATACACAAACAGAGGTGAGAATAAAGAGTAATGTTCCAGAACATGGAGTGATTTGCTTTGTGGATGAAATTCCCTTTAACTTATATGCTTCTGAGCAGACATCCTTCAGAATGATGATTCTAGATACCTACTAGTCATTGAAAAGATCTTTTAAATCATGTATATTTGCAAGACGATTTAAACAGATTCTGCCATTGTGGAGAATGGGATCCATTTATTCTGCTGCAAATTCAGAATTCATCCCAATTCCACTGAGGAACTATTGATTTTGTTTCCTTTGACTTACTCTTTGTGATTTACATGCTTTTTTCTATAGAACTTGAAGTGAGCCACAATCAGAACCATATGATCATGCCACACACACACAAAAAAAAAAAAAAAAAAAAAAAAAAAAAAAAAAAANAAAAAAAAAAAAAAAAAAAGAAAAAAAAAGAAAAACAAGCAGGTAAACTGATTTTAATAATTCTCTTTGAGCATATACAACAAATGTATTACAGATATTATGAATTAAATTATAAGCATTAAACATTTATTAAGGCTTGTGGTTCCTCTTTCTCTTTCTATTTCTCCTTCTCTTATTGTTTCTTCTCTTTCAAATTCACTGAAGTCTCAAAACAGGAATGTGTAATCTCATGGAGGAGTTAAGTTCTCTCTCACAATAGGAAATCAGGAAGGAAGACTGATGTTTCTTTGGAAAATTGTATCAGTTTGGAAATCTGTCTACAGAGAATCTAAGAGATAGGATGGAGAGAGGGATCTACTCATAAGGCTAATTACCTGGGTTTGATTCTCAGCACCCACAATGCAGTGCACAACTGTCTGTAACTCCGGTTGCAGCTGAAAATGTCTTGCCACTTCCAGGTGCATTGTGTTCACATTGTGTAAACACATTCATTAAGGTAAAAATACCAACTGACACAAAAAAAGTGGGAGCACAGTGAATGTGATTTTCTAAAATGTGATTCACAGAGTTTTCTCACTTTGCTTCTGCTCTGTTTAGCCTAAGCTGAAGCTGTGTCATTTTAGGACAGTTAGCCAGGGTTCACAGTTCTTGGTCCTTTGAAGTTCATTATCTTTGACTTCCGGTACACTTCCTTTCAAGAGTTAACCCACAACTATTTTTTCCTCTGTAATTTATGGCAGCTGCCTGCTCTCTTTTCTAAGGTCAGCACTTAGACTGGATTACATCTCATTCAAGATAACTTCATATAACCTTTATAGATCCAGTGTTCAAATGCAGTAGCACTCTGGGCTACTATGTATTAGGAGTTTTACATGTGGATTTTAGAATCATATGGTTCAGCACATTGGAGTGTATAAAGGTAAAAAAGAGTGTTGTTAGGCATTCTCATTATACCTTGTTTTTGGAGTTGCTGAAAGCTAATGTGCTTAAATATGTTTATTTGATTAAAAAAGTAAATGTATTTTACAAAACACTGAAAATAATGGCCTATGAGATAATGTTCCATCATTTACCTACTTTGTAATACTAAAGCCAAAACACTGAAACTAAGCTCTATGTTAGTGTAAGGAACATACAATAGAACAGGAAGGTGTGTTTCAGCATATATGAAGAGAATGTTTGAACTATGAGTGGTATTTCCTTGACATAAGTCACTCATCAGAGCGAGTGTACAAAAAGTAAGCGACTGTAATTCAGAGATCTTGTCTGTAGCTGTACTATAAGTGTATTCATCTCACAAGAAGGTGTTGAGAATATTCTATGGCTTTTTGGTATTGTTTCAAGTAATGTTGATGATTGAAAAAGAAATAATAGCTTATGCCCCAATACTGTTGTTGAACATAATATCCAAAATGTAATGTTTCTCTTATTTTGTGGTTTAATGGACTTTGTCACTTTTAAGATATATAATTATTGAGAAATAATGTTCATACCCTGAACATTATTAAGTTGTGCAAGTCAATGAGACTGACAGTTACATATGCCTATTAAACCACCATGCTGAATACTGATTGCATCCAGAACTCTCAGAAGACATCTTAGGCTTCTCTGCTGTTCATCATCCCATGGCTTCAGGCTTCACGGAGGGACTGGGTTGTTGTTTATCATTTTAGATTAGTTTGTCCTTTATGTAAATAAGATCAGACAGGATCTATTCTTCTCCTTCTGTTTTCTTTCACTGAGAATAAGGACTGAGATCTATCCACTTCCTTGTAAGAATTTTATTTCCATTAAAATCACAGAAGGATAATATGAGATATAGGTTTACTGCAATGTGTTTAATCAAATGTTAATGGGCACTTAGATTTTCAAAGCTCTTATATATTGTTAATAAAGATGCTACAAACAAATGTATGGTAAGTCTTTATTTTGGTATTTGACTTAATTTATCTTGGTAGAGATGTCAAAAATCTGAGCAATGTTCAACCTGCATTTTCATCTTTGAATTAGCAGAAGTGAAATTTTGAAACAGTTTTCCATGAGTGCATTGACATGTATTTCCACTTAACAGTGAGTCCATATTTCAGCTTAACTATTTTCTATCTTTTTTATTGAAGAATGCCTACTCTGATCTTATTTTAATGATTAAACTATAGTCGTGTCTTCTTGTTATTCATTGGCTTGTAAAGTTTATTTATATATTCTGGATATTGACTAATATGACTTATAATCTTCAAATATTTATTCTATTTAATACATTTCTTTATACTTCCTTAATTATCTCCCCATAAGGAATTTCTTTTTCTACTTTGGAAAAGTTTCATATATGATAGCTATTTAGTAGCGACTTGATTCTTTTCTGAGTTAGTATATATATATATTTTTTGCAGTAGTATGATACATACTGTGCTCATGTCATACTGATATGAAAACATTGTTTCTTTAGTAAGTGTGCATATCACCAAGTATGTACCTTCTCTTTTGACCAACAATGTCTTTGTCATTCAGTAATGTGTGAGTTTTCATGAAAATTTGATAATTAAATTTTATACCAAAAGGTTGTTAGGATTGTATTGAATCTCTAGCCCATTTGTGAGTATGGTATTTATTAAATATGTTGGGGTAACTCTAACCAAACATGTGAAAGATTTGTATATCAACATCATGCATATTTCTCAATTACTCTGCATTTAACTTTTTGAGGCAAGATGTTTCACTAAACCTTGTCCTCACTAACCCAGTCTTGCTGACCAGTGTATACTAGGGATCCACCTATCACTGCCTTCCCTGTTTGTGATTACATCTGTATGCTGCAGTCTCTGGCTTTTGATGTAGTCAACGGGGATCTGAACTTGCACCTTTATGCCAGAACAGCAATTACTTTAGCAATTGAACCATCTCCCAAATCTCTTGAACTTATTTCTTGCACATAAAGGGGAAAGGCTCCTTAAATCCAGTCCACTACCTCAAATAGGCTTGTGCCATCAACCAAACTTGTATCAAATCACATTTATAATGTTTATTGTTTCTGGTTTCTCTCATTCAGCATACAGCTTTGCAAGATTCAGCCACATCATTTCATTTAACAGAGGTTAGTTCCTTTTTAATATCTTAGTAATTTTGGGTAATGTCCTTTGAGTCAGAATGTCTCTTTCTAAGTAATAGCCACAATAGCATTTTATGGACCTGTGCTTCCAATTTTAACGTTATGAATAAAATTGCTATTAACATGGCTAGACAAACTTTTTGACAATAGGTATCTTCATTTCTTCTATTGGATAATGACAAAGAATTACAAACCTTGTTATAGAAAAAATAAACATAACCATTAATGTTTGTAAGAGCTTTACTACACTTTCATCAACTACTAAGCCTCGGTTTACTGTTTTCTTATATAATCAGGATTTCTATTGGTGAAGAGGAAAACTTTGTATTCACTTTATAAGTTTTACGAGCCAACAAGAGTACCATTAGATACTTATATTGTGAAGGAGATAGATTCAAACCCACCTATGCAGTTACATTGGCACACTACTGCTGGATAAGGTGAGATTCATTTTCAGACCTTTGTTAATTTTTTAAACATTGTTTTTAGTTGTTAATAGGTTCTATAGAAAGTTCAACAAGCAAACCAAAAACTCATGCCAAATATATCCAACTGTACAAACTGAACATCATACTCTGCTTTATGTTAGTAAAAATTTAAAATTATATTCATGAGTGATGTTTGCATATATGTTCCAACATTAGCTTATTGCCTAACAACTTTAATTTTTCTGAATTACAATTTTATATGTATCCTTTTCTGAGGTTCTGAAAATATATGCACTTTTAAGTTACTATACTTTGTAATTCAATAGATCAGAAGACCCACGGCATGTTTACGCTGTAGAGTTGGGAGCCATTTCATCTAGCTGAAAGTTGCACAGTAACAAGCTCTCCTACACAACATTGTGTATTCCTCCAGTTAGTTTCTAGAGTCTAACCTCCGAAAAAGGTGAGGCAAGTGAACTCTCCTCATTCAGTATTTATTTCTGTCTTGAAGTTCAGTGCCTTTTCTTCTGAAAACCTTCAATGGAGAAGCCCTCTGAGGAGCTTATCAACAATAATCTTTTTAATTATTCTTCTGCCAGGAGGAACTTGCATTTAACTGAGGTTAAAGGCCTAAAGCTGTAGTAAGAGTAGAGTTTTTTGCACTTTTAAATTGGATGGAAAAGGCTTCTTTGGAAAGAAAAAAAAAATACCAAGGAAAGGAAAGACGATGGAGCTTTTTAAAATCATGAGATTTTTAAAAAAAATCCCTCCATAGTAACTAATCCAATTAAAACAAATGCTTAAATAGAACCAGCTACCTTGAACTTATTCATGCCATAAAAATATAATGTAAAACTTAGTACAGGGAATTTAAGTAGCCAATTTTATTTGTCTAAAAAGAGTCTTAAGGTAGCACTATAATTATAATTTCTATGCTACTATTTTATTTACTTAGATGATCAGTGTTCTCTGAATATGTCAACTGGAAGAGCAAAATATGTCAGATAATGAAAAATTAGAAAAGAAAACAGAGTTCAAATAGTATTTTACCTACAATTAAATCAAATTGAATACTTCCTTTATTCAACAAGAGTTTGACAAATATCAACCTACTCTTTGTATCATTTTAAAATCTCACTTGTAGATATCAATATTGAGGCTTCTAACATTGAACGGTAGGATGAAAAACTGTATAAAGTGATAATGTTAATTGTTAGTGTTTCTAGACACCAGAGACTATATCTGTTTATTAATGGATAATTTAATATATCAAACTAAAATATGAGTTTATAAAATACATGGAATATATGTCACAGAAGTATGAAAATAAAACTGGCATGGATACCAAATATAGGAAAAATATAGGAATTTAATTGAATATCTAGCATATTGGTATTGCATTATGTTTTCCTTACCAAAAAAATCCCTGAAAATGTCACACTGGGACTCATGTTTAAAATTCTTGTAAATTTATCATCAGTAAGACCCAATTATCTTGTTATAGAGTTATGTAAAAACTGCAACATAGGTGAAATATATCTGTAACGTAGATGCAGTTAAATGAAAACTATACCTAAGAAAATGTTTCTATTTTTACACGGAATATGGGAGCCCACTATAAAAGATATAACAGCTAAAACATTTTCCTCTTCTCTGTATCCCTACATATGATTCTAAACATGTGGCTGGTGGTAAAAAGATACTGTCATAAAAGTTGTACCTATCTCTGTTATAAATGTAGTAGTCATTGTTTAAAAAAAAAAAAAAAAACCATTTCTCAAAAGAACGTTTTTCTCTAGCTGTTTATTTTAAAACATATAAACCATCTATTAAATGCAGAAAAGTAAAAGTTTATCAAATAATCAAAGAAAAATCTGTACATGGACTCTATCTGAGATAACCATAGACACAGAATGATAAATTAATTCCAAGAAACCTCCATGTGGTTCACGCCAGCTATCACCAGTGTCTGTAAATGGATGGATCTGGAGGGTATCATCCTGAGTGAGGTAACCCAATCACAAAAGAAATCACATAATATGTACTCACTGATAAGTGGATATTAGCCCAGAAACTTAGAATAGCCAAAATACAATTTGCAAAACACATGAAACTCAAAAAGAAGGAAGACCAAAGTGTGGATACTTTGCTCCTTCTTAGAATGGGAAACAAAATACCCAAGGAAGGAGTTGCAGAGACAAAGTTTGGAGCTGAGATAGAAGGAAAAACCATCCAGAGACTGCCCCACCCTGGGATCCATTCCATATATATCCACCAAACCCAGACACTATTGCATATGCCAGCAAAATTTTGCTGAAGGGACCCTGATATAGCTCTCTCTTATGAGGCTATGCCAGTGCCTAGCAAATACAGAAGTGGATGCTGACAGTCATCTATTGGATGAAACACAGGGCCCCTAATGAAGGAGCTACAGAAAGTACCCAAGGAGCTAAAGGGGTCTGCAACCCTATAGGAGGAACAATGATATGAACTAACCAGTACCACCCAGAGCTTTGTGTCGAGTTGCATATGTAGCAGAGGATGGCTTAGTCAGCCATCAATGGGAGGAGAGGCCCTTGGTCTTGCGAAGATCATATGCCCCAGTACAGGGGAATGCCAGTGCCAGGAAGCAGGAGTGTGTGGATCAGGGAGCAGGGCAGGGGAAGGACATAGGGGACTTTCAGGATTACATTTGAAATGTAAATGTAGAAGATATCTAATTTTTAAAAAAGCATAGCTTGGTAGGGAGAGAGCAGAACCCAACAGCCATACATTTTTCTCAATTGAACAGGCACCCCTCAGATGGTGAGATGAAAGTGAGCTCTCATATCAGGTCACAAATGTGCAGTGAGTGTCAACTTCAGCCAAGAAGCATGTTCACAGAAGAATAGAGCCCTAGCTCTCCTAGCCCCTGACCTAGAGCTTGAAGGTGAGGGGCTCCAGGGAACACCATGTGGAGCTTTGATACCAACTTGAATCTTCAAACTTGACCACTGCAGGAAACATCCAGTGAGAGCCTGGCCCCTGTCTAGAAGCCTCTCTATATATGCTGTGGCTTCTGCCTTTGAACTACTCCTTCTAAGTCTGATAACTTTTCATCTCAAAAAGACCTATAATAGGAATGGAAGACCAAGGAAGCCACATTCTAATGCCTAAGTCTCTGTCAGTGCTAATAAGCACTACCCCCTACCTTGAATTGAATAAGCTGGGGCATGATGAAATTCAAAGACAAGATAGGGACAACCTAAGAAGAAGAGGGTTCTCATACAAGTATAGCCTTATTGTGATCTTTGTTCATATATTAAAAAAAAATGTTCTTGACAATGTCTGTGCTCAGATGAAGTCTTAAATTTGTCTTAAAACTAGTACTTTAGAATAATGTGAAAGCAATATGCATTCAGTCGAAATTATGATTCTAATTTTAACTTTGTTCTTTTCCTGACTAGCACTATGAGCAGCAAAAGCGAGCCATAGCTACAGAAGACATGAGGACAGAAGAGGAGACAATAGACACTTTATAATATTTGTTTCTGGGAATTATTTGGTGATTGATATTAGGCTACCTAATACCCTCAAGGAAACCAAAAGCCATGAATCCTCAAGTACTTTATATAAGATGGTATAGTATATGGATCTAGCTTACGTATATTCTAATGTATACTACTGCATAAACCATCTTCAGGTTACTTATTATATCTAATACAGTAACTAGTTATATTGTATTTGTTTGGGGAACATAGCAGGAAGAGCTTTGTACATGTTTAGCATGAAAGCATATATTTTTTTATTCACTCTGGACTGGGTCTATGGACACAGATGCCTGACTATTATGAATTGTCACTACTTTTCTGGGTATAAGTATTCAATAAATTTGTAATATATATTTGTTTATGATATATATCATAAACAGAACCCTTTCTCATTAGAACCAGCATGAGCTGTTGAATGCTACTTCTGAGCGCTTTGAGGGTTGCTCAGGGTTTGGCAACAAATGCTGACACCCAGTTCAGAATCTCAAAAGGAAAGAGTGGCTCTGGGCTCAGCCCCTTAACCAAACTTATGGTAGAAGGTGATAGACACAGCCAAAGCTGAGAGCCAGAGACAGGTGCTAGCTTCCCCACCCGGCAGCGTCTAGTCTGCTGGTAACACAAAACGGACTGCTTAGAGAGGTCCTGTGCTACTTAATACATACACTCTCTACGCTGCTTCTTCCTGTTTAAAAAAAAAAAAAAAAAAAAAAANGAGAGCCAGAGACAGGTGCTAGCTTCCCCACCCGGCAGCGTCTAGTCTGCTGGTAACACAAAACGGACTGCTTAGAGAGGTCCTGTGCTACTTAAAAAAAAAACTCTCTACGCTGCTTCTTCCTGTTTAAAAAAAAAAAAAAAAAAAAAAAAAGTAAAAAAAAAAAAAAAAAAAAAAAAAAAGGTTATTTGGCCAGGTGGTGGTGGCGCACTTGGGAAGCAGAGGCAGGCCGATTTCTGAGTTCGAGGCCAGCCTGATCTACAGAGTGAGTTCCAGGACAGCCATGGATACACAGAAAACCAAAAAAAAAAAAAGGTTATTTCTTTAAAAGGATGAGAAAGTATGAATGGGTTATTAAATAATAAGTGCTTTAAATTAAAGGTTAAGTACCATAAAACTGAGTCAATCATAAGTCAAAAAAGAGTGGTGTTCGCTGATGTAAATAAAATAAATTAATGTACAAGTGATCAATAGTTCTCAAACCCGAGTTTCAGTGGTCTTTGGCAGTGGTTTTCTTACTGACAAGATGTCTATATTTAACAAAAGAAATTGCCCAGAGAACAAGGATATTGTCAGGATTTTTAAGCCTCTGTAGGGCTGCTGCCCACATTATTGATATTAACCTCAGATTCAATTTGTGTACGCAGTGTCTTTTTGTGCCAAGATGGGAACTCAACTGAGAAAAAATGTGTATTTGTAGAGTATGCTCAGAGACAAGTTTTGATATTTGATGAAAATAAAAGCAATGTGGAATAAGGACATTGGCTTAGGTGTAAAACAGCCCTGTCTTTGTTGCTTTAACTGGTTGATTGACAGATCATTCTGGTAATAAAGGATAATAGCCAACCATTTAAGAAAGGGAAAGCACATCACTGTCAGAATTATAATAAACAGAATCCAAGTACACTAAAAATGGGAAAGTTTCACAGCACAGCTGCCCTTGATAATTTTTAGGGTAAGAGTATAATGTATATAAGTCACTATAATTTATGTGTATACTTAGCATATTTGAATGCATTACATATAGACAGAATTTATATTCATCTGAGACCAATTCCTAAAGTAGTAATTCCTAAAGAAGTAATAGTTTTACACAAACGATTTGATCTCTCAGACAGTATGGAATTAAACAATTAGTAATCTTCAGGAATAGTGTGTAAGAAAAAAAAAAGTCTTTTTCTTTGCTTGCCATATCACACATTGATGTCTGAGTACAGCCGTAAGAATCAATTTTTGCCTCCCACTTAGTTTGAGGTTTATAGTAAAGTTCCTTATTTTATGCTAACACTTAAATCTAGACAAAATAATCTGTGACCTTCCCAGGACTCTCCTGTCTCTCTCCTAACTCCTTTTATCTCTAGAAGCCCTATGATGACATACTTGCACTGTCATAGGTTCTGAGAGTCTAGTCTCAGGACTTCACACATTGTGACAAGCACCTAATACACTGGGATCTATTCCCAGATCAAGCATTGTTGTTTTTATTTTTGCTTTATTTTACTAAGTCAAGTTTAGAAAAAAAAATGATTTACACAAATCCAGTGTATAATTTGTACTCTTTTTCTGAAGATAAACTATTATACCAGAAAAGGAAAAGAAAATGTCGTTCTAACTTGCAAACACAAGGCAATTGTAAGAGCTAGATATTTACTATAAACTCAATGCACAGACATTTTTGTTTCAGGTGTTCAGTCCAATTTCACTATGTTGCTAGTAATAATTATGTTGATAATAATTCCTCTTTCACAAGGGTCTCTTCAGGGCTGTAAACTTCATACAATCTTGAGACAAATTCCAAAATATGATTGCGTTTAATCTGAAAGATAATCTGTGTGATGACAACAAGTTAGGGACAAAGCCATTTAGCGCCATCCCACAGAAAGTGAGATTCATCCCCTGTCCTACTCTGACATCTCTTGACCAAGTGAAAGTTTGAAAGAGGATTCTCCCCAGGACAAAAATAAGGTGACCACGTTTCACAAGGTTTCTATGATGTCTGGGTAAGACAGGTCCTGGAAAACAGTGGTAAGCTGATTAATAAATCCTACGAGACACTGCATGCCAGTTTGAGTATTCCACTAATTTTGTGGAAAGCTGAGGTTGGGACTCTTCTAGTTGGAACAATAAGATGTTCCCAGAGGCTCAGCTCCTATCTAATACAGAATGAATCCCAGGACATCTTTCCAACAGCCCCAAATTTTGCATAATATTGACTCAGTACTTTAGTTTTTCCACTAACAGACTATTTTCCTTCCTCTTAATTCTTCCAAACATCGCCTATGGGAAAGCTCATCTGTCTTCCGCATTTTGATAACAATCCCAGCTCAACCTATCTTTCAACAGTTCCTTTGGTATATAAATCAAGAATCTATGAGCTTTGAAGCCAAGTGATTAGGACACAAATTTCAGGTTTCTCTATTAAAAGACACTCCATGCATGTATTATTATATCCAGGTCTCATCATACCCAGTTGTTAAGTAAAAAAACAGAAACAGTCAATTTTTATAGGGAACAATGATAATGTTTAAAACACAGGAAAGAAATATATATATGTATATGTATTTCAATACAAATTGCTATTTTTATATACCTATACAAAATGGATTACTAAACATTCAAAGTCTTAAAAGCAACACTTGCTGACTGAACTAAGGGAAGAAATTTTGCAGTTATTGATTAGACTTATTGATCCATCACATGGTGCCAAACATTTAATCTTCAAATCATGATATACATCCTTGTGTGAGAAGAGACAATTGAAGGCCTTGAACAGCTAACTAAACTACCACAGAAGTAAAGATTGGGATCTCAGAGCACTCTGACTCCAGCAACAGGAACTTCTCTTATACCAGGTCTGACCCCCTGTTTACTCATTTGGTTATTTATAGCCCGGTGTTAATGACTTCAACACAATTGTTGAGATAGATAAGTTGCAAGGTGTCTTTCACAGGTTCCCATGTTTGCACTCAATCTCTAATAACTGTCACTGATCTGAAGATTTGTAACTGTAGGTGGGGATTAACTAGAGAAAATGAGTTGATGGTGCACATATGATGGGGCTTATTAAAAAAAAAAAGTAAGCAAGCAAACGAAAACCTTCTTCCAGCATCATCTCTCTTCTTTTCCTCTTCTTCTTCTTTTTTTTTTTATATACTCAGATGTGAGCACACAGCCTCGTCCTCTTGCTGCCCAGCCTTCTGTGCCATGATGATTTGTGTCCTTATAATACAAAAATAATAATCACTTCCAATATTAATTTGTTTTTTGTCAATTATGTGGTCACAATGACAAGTAAATTAATTAATACAAATTCTTCCTATGATTTTGCACAGATAGAAACACACTCATGGCAGTGATCTTAGTAACCAATCCATCTGTTGTTGTTAAAACTAGTTAGTCAACTAACCCAGAGTCCTCAGAGTTTCCAGAGAGTTAGCAATAATGAAGGAGCATACATGGGCTAGTTTCTTGCCCTGGGCACATGTGTAGCAGAGGATTGCCTTGCGTGACCTCAGTGGGAAAGGATGCACTTACTCCTGTGGAAACTTGATGCCCCAGAGAAGAGGGATGCTGATAGGGGTGAGGTGGGGGTGGGTGGGCAGGTGGATTAGCCCCCTCAAAGAGGCAGGGGTGAGGGGAGATGGGGTGAGGAAAGAGGGTAACAGGAAGGGCAACAACTTTTGAAATGTAAATAAATAAAATAATTCAATAAAAGCAGTCACAAAACCTTGGTATTAATTTGGGTTTGTGGCTTGAATTTTGAGATATATAGCTTGACATTAGTAAAGAAAGTAGGACCAGAAGTTGACTACAGGGAGAAAGTGGGATGAAGACTTATGTAGGTCACTTGAGAAGAAGAACAGGTTTGAAGGGGCCTAAAGTTAACAATAGCAACAACAGAAACTCCAAATGCAAGCCAAGAATGCAACAGCAAAGATGCTCAACTCTATCCAAATATAAATTAACCTGATCTGTCGAACTATAAAGTCCAAATTTTTTCACATTATGTCTTGAGGGTAATGAGAAAAGAAATGAAGACTGGGACCTACTACCTCAGTGGAAGGGGTACTGGGAGAACCATGTATGAGTCTCCATTGTAGAAGGACACAAGGATTTAGAGTCTGAGGGTCAGTGTATGAGATGCTTCTATAGAAACTCAATATTTGCAATAACGGTTATAAATTCCTTCCTCTGTATTGATAGCAGCCCCGTTGCATGGCTACAGTGACACTTCTTTCATGCTGCATCTATAATAGTAACTGCCAGAGAGGATGACAGCTTAGTCTCTCTTTGCTCTGCAACATCAACCCAAAATCTAAGTAATAGAAGAAATTGCTTTAAGCTACTGTTCTTAATTATTTTATGCAGTAAGGATACCAGGCTAATGATACCTATAGCCTCAGGGAATTTTTCTATAATTTTGTACTAAAATAATGTCATAAATATCTACTCTTTTACGTATAAATATACAAGGGTTATTATTTTTCCACTATAGCTTATAAATTATCTAAAGGTTGCTGATAACTAAGGTCTTCATCTGAATCCCAGGATGTTGGAGAGAATAACATTACAATATGATTGGTTTCTCTTATAACACCTTACATTTAATTTAATAGTGCCAAATTCAGTACTCTGGGAAGGAACCCATGAGCTTTACTACAAGCAAGGGAATTGGAAACTACTGCAATGAAATACAAAGCTTAGAATTACAGTAGCGTCAGGAGCCCTCCACACTGTGGATACATGTCACAGTAAAGGGGGGAGATGTTTGAAGCAAAGCTCCCATTTAGTACTCCATTTAGCTGGTTTTAGATTTGATAATTGCCCTTAACTGAACATAACTGATTTAGAAAAACAGGCAAATTTAACTAAAGATAATTTGTCTTCATATTTCTATTAATGGGGAACACTTGATAATCTTAGTACATTTGGGTTTTGTTTTCATGCTAAACTTCAAATTCTAGGCAAAAGAACTAAAGATCATAGATTGTCATTACATTTTAAATTAAAATTTAAAAACAGAGATGGTGGAAGAGATGATGAGGGTCAGTGAAATGGCTTAGTGGATAAAGGTGATCACTGCCAACCCCAGTGATCTGAATCTGTCCCTGGGACGCACAGATGGAAGGAGAAAACAGACTCCTTATAAGATGACTTGATACACACCTTCCCTCATCCCCTAAAAGAAATGTAATAAAATAATATACTAAAAGAAAAAAAAAAAAGAAACAGGTGGCTGTCTCCTCTATAAATATAGAAGTCTTATTGATTGTTTTTTTCCTTAATAGAGTGCTATGGATGGAACCTACGGTCTGTACTGAGTACCTACTTTACCATTGAAAAATACTCCCAAACTCTTTTGTGCTGTTTTTAAAATGAATCTATGTAATACTTTCACTTTAATACCTCTTGAATATCTTCTGTGAAATGATTATTTACTTCAAATGAAATGCTTTAAAATTATGACATTATTTATACTAGCATAAACACTTACTGGTTTTGTAATAGCTCTCCAGGGATAGTTAAAAACATGCAGGAGATTAATTTTAGCATCTACAATTTTTCACACATGTCAAAATAAGTTACATCAGTGAAAATAATGCAAATTTCTTATCTGATTATACTTTTCAATATCATGTAACATCTTCAGTGAATACTAATTGCTACTAACTGTCATTTGATTGAAGCAGTAAAAAGGTGGATCTTTCTACTCCAGCAATTAATACAAGATGGACTTGGGCCAAATCATATAACTTAAGTGTTCAGTTATAAGGGAGTGATTAATTGAATCTCAGCATATCCATATGATCTGATAATATGAAGTAATTAGTGTGGTAGTTTGGGAGAAACTGCAGTAAAGTTGGAATTGGTAATCATAAGTTAACGATTAACAAACAGGGAACTGAATCACCATGCTACAGTCTTCCACAATCTGTCTCTGCATAACCAATCTTTTTATATTTTACATTTCTCTCCCTCCATTATGGCATTTCACCCATGGTGGGTTTTTGCTTCACCATGTGGAAATCCTGACCTTTATCAGGGGCATAAATTCACATCATCAGATGTTTTCTAGCAGCATTTACTTTACATTTTTACAGGAAACATGACTTAATGTCACAGATTAAGCTCTTTCCTAGTCACCTACTTCTTTGATTAACTCTTAGACATGTTGCTCATTGTCTCTCACTGGGTAGGCACCATCTTATTTTGTTTGTTTGTTTGTTTAGTTGGTTGTCTGTTTATTTTAAACTCAAGATTTTATTCCGCTCCCTGTCCACCCTCCAAATGTTCCACATCCCACATCTCCTTCCTGCCCTCTGTCCCCATAAGGATGTCCTCACTCCCCACCCCTACCCCACCAGACTTCTAAATTCCCTGGGTCTTCCAGTCTCTTGAGGGTTAGGTGCATCTTCTCTGACTAAACCAGATCAGGCAGTCCTCTGCTGTATATGTGTTGGGGCCTCATATCAGCTGGGGTATGCTGCCTCATTGGTAGTCCAGTATCTGAGAGATCTCTGGGGTCCAGCTTAGTTGAAATTGATGGTCCTGCTACAGTGTTGGCCTCCTCCTCAGCTTCTTCCAGCATTTCCTTAATTCAACCACCATGGTCAGTAGCTTCTGTCCATTGGTTGGGTGCCAATATCTGCATCTGACTCTTTCAGCCGCTTGTTGTATCTTTTGGAGGGCAGCCATGATAAGTTCTTTTTGGTGAGTGCCCCATAGTTTCTGTAATATTGTCATGTCTGGGGGCCTCCCCTTGAGATGGATCCCACTTTGGGCCTGTTGCCAGAATAACCCCACATCAGACAGAAGGCTAATATTGAAAATATATAAAGAATTCAAGAAGCTAACAGCCAAATAAATAAATAAATAATAATTAAAAACAAACAAACAAACAGCCCAATCAAAAAATGGGGTATAGAACTAAACTGAAAATTAACAACAGAGAAGTCTCAAATGGCTGAGAAAAAACTAAAATATGTTCAGTCTTTAGTGATCTTTAGTGATCAGAGAAATGCAAATCAAAACAACCTTGAAATCAGAATGGCTAATATCAAAACATCAGGTGACAGCACATGTTGGCAAGAATGTGGAGAAAGAGAAACACTCCTCCATTGTTGGTGGGATTGCAAAGTGGTACAATCACTCTGGAAATTATTCTATATGTTCCTCAGAAAATTGAAAATAAATATACCTGAAGACCCAGTAATACCACTCTTGGGAATATATCCGAAAGATGCCCCACCATGCCACAGGGGCACACATTCCACTATGTTTATAGAAGCCCTGTTTGTGATAGCCAGAAGCTGGAAACAACCCAAATGTCCCAGGACAGATGAATGGATACAGAAAATGTGGTTCCTTTACACAATGGAGTACTACTCAGTCATTAAGAATGAGGACATCTTGACTTTTGCAGTCAAATGGATAGAAGTAGAAAATATCCTGGGTGAGATAACTCAGACCCAAAAGGACATGCATGGTAGGCCCCATCTTATTTTTAGTGTGCTTTTCTATACTCCCTCTTAGAATGTGAGCTTCTTGAGAGCTGTCTGTTGTCTGTGTTGTTTGCTGCGTTACTCTCAGTGCCTGGAATGCATCTGACAATCTCAGATGTGTATTTGTTTAATGATTAAAACCAGTAACCCCTGAGCTCGTGTCTCTAGCTGCATATGTAGCAGAAGATGGCCTAATCGGCCATCATTGGGAAGAGAGGCCCCTTGGTCTTGCAAACTTTATATGACCCAGCACAGGGGAATGCCAGGGCCAAGAAGTGGGAGTGGGTGGGTAGGGGAGCAGGGGNGGGGGGAGGGTATAGGGAACTTTCGGGATAGCATTTGAAATGTAAATAAAGAAAATATCTAATAAAAAACATAAAAAAAAAACAAAAAAAAACAAGAACCATTAAAAATTTTTGAAATTAAATGAATATTTTAGGCATCTTAGAAATAGTAAAAACTATGCTTTGCTTGTATATGTGTATTGATACATAAGCATTTGTGTATGTTTTTTGTATGTGCAGGGATTTTGTGTACTTACTTCATATGAAGACCTCGGGTTGATATTGGATGTCTTCGTTGTTTGATCTTGACCTTGTATATTGAGGCTGAGTCCTTTTTATGAGCCTAAAATAGCTAATACATTAGCTATATAGCTTGGTTATAAAGTTACAATACTCTATCAACAAATGACCTCCATTTTTCTCTTTTCCTTTTATTTGGATTAAAAATAGAAAAAAATATTCCAAATAGACTCATGTGTAACAGTTTGATAATAGTTTTCAGGGAAATATACTGCATAGCTTGTTTATAAAGAAAAAAAATGTGCACTTTTTCTTTTCTTTCTTTCTTTTTTTTAACTTAGGAAATTCAGAATTAGACTGGATGGGTTGACAACTGAGCAATATGTGGACAAAGAGGAACCTCACTTATTTAGTTTTGGGTCCTAGAATTTGGAAGACTTGAGAATTTGGGCTAGGAATCTGACTAAATGCTATAAGTGACCATTCTAATAGGAGCTTGGAAGACAGTAATACTGACAGCAATGTGGATTATGGAGCCTCAACTTAAAATGTCCTAGAGGGGGAACAGTATTAACAACTAGGCTTGAGACTATTCTTGAGATGTTTTAGCAAAGAATGTGTCTGCAATCTGCCTATGTCCTAAAAATTTGCCTGAGGCTAAATTTAAAAGTGTTGGACTAATTAATTTTAGCGGTTATTTTAGTTTTTTACATTGCAAAAATTGTCCCCATTCCCAGTCTTCCCCTTTGCAAGTCTCCCATTCCATTATCACCCATTCCTGCTGCTTCTATTAGAGTGCTGCCCCACCCACCCACCCACTCCTTCCTCATCATCCTAGCATCCCCCTATGTTGGGGCACCAAGCCTCCACAGGACCAAGGGTCTCCCCTCTTATTGATGTCCAATAAGGCAATCCTCTGCTACATATGGGGCTCAAGCTACATGTAGTCTTTGGTGGTTTAGTCCATGAGAGCTCTGGGGTGTCGAGGATATTGATATTGTTGTTAGCAGAGGAGATTTCAATACAGCCAAACATTGTCTCTGTTCCATAGTTATTAGCCATCATAAGCATGAAACTATATAGGGGGAAATACAAAATACAGAGATAAAGGCACTCAGGAAATTTAATGCTGTACCTAAGGTTTGTATACTGAAAGTGATAATAAAAATAAAGAGAAGCCTCATCAAAAAAGAAATAAGAGGAGGGATGCTCTCAGCATAGGGTCTCCAATCAAACTGTACAAAGGAAATGTCTAAGGAATATTCTGTTCCTTAAAGTCAACAACAAAGGAAACACTATAGGAAATAAATATTTTTTTTTTGCATTTTAATGTTCATGGATGAATGCTTCCCTTGGCTTGTAGAGATATAATTCTGAATTGTTTTTCTACAATCTACTAATTTTCTATAATTCTGAATCTTATAAATTGTCTTGGAACTGAAATCAACTGGAATTGCAGGATAATATTCTTATCCTAAGACACCTAGTTTAAATACTTGTGCAAAATCCATATCTACGTATTTGGAGCATTTGTTAACTAAGATGTGAATTTATACTGCTTCTGCTTTTAATAGTAGATAATTCTACGTATTTTATTCTTTTTAATTTAGTTTAATACTGTCATTTCTCCACGTGTAAGAGTAATATAGATACTATAACAATTTAGGTTTGTAATGCACATGTCCTTATATTTGAGGAGCTGTTATTATGATGAATATAATAACATTACACTTTCATGAATTTAGGAATCACATCATCCACACCTAATAATAGAAAGTGATGAGATACAGGGGGCAGAGCATGAGGATTTAGGGTGTAATAGTATTTAAATAATTGATTCATAAGATATGCTCTTACTATTTAAATATAGTCCTTGAATTTTACTTGAAGGATCACTAGTATATTAGCAATTCTGACAGAGTGGTGAGAAAATCATTTGCCATGTTGGCTTCCTCTCCCATGTCTGACAAGGTAAAAACTATCTGTGCAGTTTCAGTCTGCTGACTTCCTCATGCTCAGGAAGAAGTTTCTATTTTCTACTGTTATTCTCCATGTCCACTCACATCTATTGAGCATCTCTTTTTCATTAGCTTGTTTTTTAGGCCTTTGTGATGGAACTTTGAGGTAATAGAGGTAAACCCGAAAAGAACACAATGAATATGGAACAAGTATAAGGAATGTGCACATAAATTGAGAAGTATTAGAGAAGACTTTGTCTGCTTTGAGTAGAATTGCAAAAATAATGGTGTAAAGAAAAGGAGCCCAGGTTTAGAATTATAGTGAGGGAATGAAATGTGAAGGAAATCAGTTGTGATCTAAGGGATGAATTTTGTTAATGACAGAAATAGAAAGTGTTCTAAAGATTTCAGAGCACTGAGATCGTTTTTCTTACCCTTTGACTTTATTTGGGAAATAACCAGGAAAAAGTGATTTTCTTTTTTTACATTCACTTTCTGAATTCGATTTTATTCAATCCACCTCTTTGCTTGGCCTAGTCATTAGGGCTTTTGTCTGTGTTTGAACTGTACATCACACACTAGATATGCTATATTCTGAAGTCTCATAAACCCCTACATGTCAATCATACTTACCAAACCATTTACATTCCATCTGTGCTCTCTTCCTGCAATCTTTATCCTTCTACATCCCTCTTCTCTCAGAGGAAAATCTGACCCTTCCTCCGTTAAAGTTCACTTCTTCCAACTGTTCTCACAGTAATCATTCTCACCTTCAATCTACAAACATGTCCTCAGAGCACATACACAAGGATTCACAAGATGCTGCCCTCATTTTCTCTTTAGTAGCGAAAAAGTTTTCTAAGAACTCTACAAAAGCTAGTTATTTTCTTTCATTTTAAAATAGCTACTCATTTCACTTTGATAGATTTACTTTTTAACAGTGTTGAAAATGCACTTGTATTCATCCATCCAATGACAGCTTTTTATCTTAATATCAAATAAAATAATGCCAATCATTCTTCCTATCCTTCCCTTAAAGACACTATATTTTTAATTTTTCATCCTCACTCACTATCTTCTTTCTGCCTTCTTACCTGCTGTTGGTGAATCACATAGTTTCATTCTTACCCCAACAGACCATATTTAATATTTACATCTGATTTTACAAGCTTTGGAATTACTATTATTATTCATTATAACTTTTAATATTTTATTATAAATAATTGTTATTGATTTTTAGCATTTTGGATAAAAATCAGGTATTTTTATGTGCATATTATATTCTCTCCATCAGAAAATACCTTTAGCAACAGTTTGTCAAATTTACTCATTGCCAAAGGACATTTCTTTCTTTTTTTAAACTCATAATCCTTTGTTTATGATTTTATTTCTTTTTTTAAAAAAAATATTTTCTTTATTTACATTCCAGCTGTTGCCCACAAATTCTGGGTCTTCCCCACAGTTCCTCATCCAATTCCTCCTTCCCCTTGCCTCTCAGATGGTGTTCCTCCCATCAGGCTTCCCCCTTCCCTGGTGCCTGAATTCTCAGGAGGATTAGGCTTATTTTCTCCCACTGAGGCCAGACCAGACAGTCCTCTGCTATGTATGTGCCAGGGGCCTCAAAATAGCCCCTGTATGCTGGTTGGTGACTTAGTCTCTGGGAGCTCCCTGTGGTCTGGGTTATTTGAGAATGTTGGTCTTCCTACGAGGTCTTCCTCTCCTTCAGCTTATTCCATCCTTCCCCTAATTCAACTATAGAGATCCCAACTTCAGTCCAATGGCTGAGTGTAACTATCTGTGTCTGTCTTTCTTTCTTTCTTTCTTTCTTTCTTTCTTTCTTTCTTTCTTTCTTTCTTTCTTTCTTTCTTTCTTTCTTTCTTTCTTTCTTTTTATTTGATATTTTCTTTATTTACATTTCAAACGCTATCCCAAAAGTTCCCCATAACATCCCCCCACCCCTGCTCCCCTACCCACATATCCCCACTTCTTGGTCCTGGCCTTCCCCTGTGCTGGGTCATATAAAGTTTGCAAGACCAAGGGGCCTCTCTTCCCAATGATGGCCGATTAGGATATCTAGAGAAACGAACTCAGGGGGTACTGGTTAGTTCATATTGTTGTTGCACCTACAGGGTTGCATCCCCCTTCAGCTCCTTGGGTACATTCTCTAGCTCCTCCAT
>NC_034591.1:45784292-45798846 GCF_900095145.1 Mus pahari
AGCATGGGAGATCTTTCCATCTTCTGAGTTGTTCTTCAATTTCTTTCTTTAGGGATTTGAAGTTCTTATCATACAGATCTTTCATTTCCTTAGTTAGAGTCACACCAAGGTATTTTATATTATTTGTGACTATTGTGAAGGGTGTTGTTTCCCTAATTTCTTTCTCATCCCATCTGTCCTTCTGCCTCTGCAGTTTATTCCCTCACCTGCCCAGACTAGCCACCGAGGGACCCTGGACACAATATGACTCTCTCACCTGCTCTGGCAGACAGAGCACTCACAGGTGGCCACCTTTCCTTTGGCAAAGAAGGTGCCCAAATTTCTGGAGCCTGAAGCAGGCTCTGTCCCAGAAGTTAGGTTGCTTCTGTTTGTCCCAAAGCGGTATAGCTCCTGTGGTCTACACCCTTGCCAGTGCAGACTGGAGCCTAGATGAACTGGAGCAAAGATGCCTCTCCCCCTAGCTCAGGCCCTGAGGACACCCCTCCTTGGACAGGAAAGGTGCCGGATGACTGGAACCAGAAAGGGATCTTTCCCAGAAGCTGTGTTGCTTCTGCAGGCCGCCCTCTCCCAGGCAGTGCACCAGAGCAATGATGGGTCTCCTACTAGCTCTCCTCTGGCGGGAAAGGTGCTGTATGTCTGTAGCCAGAAATGGAGTCTGTCCCAGCAGCAGTACCACTTCTGCAGCCCCCCCCCAGGACATTTCGAATAACTAATATTTAAATGGATAAATTTAATTAATTTCTTAAATATCATATTTTATATTTTATTAAATTAAGCTATTGACATTCTGGAGAGATGGTCCAGCAGCCCAGAACACATTCTAATTTTGCAGAGGGCCAGTTCATCTCTATGGACCTAATGGTACTATCTGTCATGGTAAATATTATTTGGAGGTTTCTACCCCACCTTGGATCTTTCAGTTCCCAAATTTTAAAAATCACACAATATCTTTATATTATAATAAGCTTTAATCTTTAAAGCATTAAAATTGGGCAGATATTAATTCTCTATGCTATTATGTTCACTTCCTTTTAAGTAACCCGAAGAAAGTGATTGCCATGTTCTGCCTGTGCTGCCCCTAATCCTAGAGGCCAGCTCTCATGGTCATGTGTTCATGATCCATCTTCCGAATGGAGCCTTCTTCCTTCTGTCTCCTCTGTCTTCTCTCTCCTTGTGGTCTTTGCCTCAGACTCTAAGCCCAGAAACTGAAGCCCTGCTTACCACTCTTCTGCCCAGCTACAGGTTGTAGACATCTGTATTTAAAAAAATCATGGATAACTTAGGGTACAACGTTTATACAACAAAAGCTGGTGCCTGAAGATATGCTTGTCTTAGAGCAACCAGATCTAGTGGCACAGAATTTAGAATTTGAATACAAGCAGCATCAGACTTACCCACAACAACCATCTGTGACTCCCTTTCTGGATGAGATGATGGTATTTTATATGAAACACACATGTGGTTTCTCTAAACTTACATGCAGTAAAAACAACTACATACATAAAAATTTATCAATGTCTGTCTTTTTACATTTTTATTATTTATAATGGTTATTTTATTTATTTACATTTTAAATGTTATTCAGAGCTCTCAGGGACTAAACTACTAACCCAAGAATACACATGGGGGGTACCCATGGCTCCAGCTGCATATCTAGCAGAACTTTCTTCAAATAGTGCATTTTTCTCTCTTGTACACTGAGAAATTCACTTGGAGCAAAAGACTTCTATGTGACTATTCCAGCTGTTGAGGCTCATATGCTCTGATGAATTTGGTTGAGTATGGAGGGTTAGCTCTTAGTGTTATAGACATTTACTGTTCCATTCATAGTTTTATCTGCTTATATCATGTGAAATACCTGAACCAGAAACATTCAATTGACTTCTAAAATTCAGTAAATCAAGCGGTTGTGAAATTATTTTTTAAAAAAAGTGCTGTTCTAATATATCAAAATTTTATAAAATTATTTATTATCAATAATAAACAAAGCTCTGTGTTGACTGATAAACATAAGCACATGTCTACTCCTTTTCATTGTAGCCAGGTAAATATTATTTGTGAAGGCAGGTAATTGAATGTTTTACTTTCTTTCTTTTGGTTTAGAAATACATATGCTTTAAGAGAGATATTGTTATAATTCATAAGATATGAAGTAATATGTAGTAGGAGACCCCTGGGAATTCAAACATATATACAATAGTCTATTTTCTTTCATTAAATTTTATGTCTAAAGTGGTGCTAATTTGTGAAGTAAGTATTAAGGGTGACAGAAAGGACAGGAAAAAATATTGGTACTTGGCATTGATAACTAATCAAGTTTGGAAATATTCTACCTCTCATATAGAGGGGAATCAATACTGTAATTTATATAAGAAATTTGATTTGATATTTGTGATATTTGCATTTTTTCAGAACTTTGAAACTATTTCAGTATCACTCCCTATGATAGGCAAATATAAATGACATAACTCTCAAATTATAATTTAGATATAGTGGTATCCAGAATAAGAAGAGAAAGAAAGTGATGATAAGCAGGTAAGATAATTGAAAATCAAGGTAGAAAGCCTGTTATATGATTATATCAGACTATACTCTGAATGGATATAGAATAAATGATTCCCAGGATGTAACAATGGAGTTTCAATGTGGAAAAATCTTTAAGAATTGTCTAAGTCTCTAATCCTCAAGGCTATTACTATTCACAAAATTTAGGGTAATAACAAAATTTAATGAACCCTTTAGAAGACTTCCATGCAGTGTCCTTTTCTATGGAATAGTAAAGAGTGAGTCAACATGCCAGTATTATGATAAATCAACTACTGATAAGCAACTTGAAGAACTGTGTACTTAAGGTTACCCTGAATTTATAAAGAATAATTTGATAGTTTAGTTGTACTATGTGATAAGGACATAATAACATGCCTTGTTTTCTGTTAAGCTTTGTTCTAAATACTTTGCATTATCAACTCAGTTAATTTCTTTTTCTCTACAGAAAATGATTATTAATCCCTTCCCAGATTTCAGATAAGGAAACAGGTACAGAAAAACTAAATAGTATTTTTTTTTTTTATTGGAGACAGTGAGTTGCAATTATGAGGTTTATACTGAACATATCCATAACCATGGAATTATTTCTTTATCTCTGTGTTGCATTTTGAGGTTAGTTTACATGGGATCTCTGTTTTACATTGGGGAATAGTTAAAAAAAAAATGGTTTCCTAAACTTACGTGTCTTTTAGATTCAGCTCAGGGGACAGGAATAACCCTTCACCTGGTAGAGTCTGTGGACTTAGCTGAACTACCAGATTTCCTGCATTGAGCTGTGAGTTAGTTGAATTCCGAATAGTGGAAATAGAGAAATAAGGATGTATCAGCTGATTATTTATTTCAAATAAAGACCCAGTAGACACAAATTCCTCACTGAAAAAAAGTGGTCAATGTTGTACAGAGTTTCATATTACAACGTCCAAAGCTAATGAGCAATCAATGGCAGAAATATTGCATTGACAGAGAAAACACTTTAAGGCAGGCAGTCATTTCCGGGCTTTCATTTCTGTTCCATTGTCCTGAACATCTACTCTTTCATCAGATGTATGCTGACTTGATAGTTATAGTTTCCTATTGTTATAAAGATGTACAGTGTGAGTCCTTTCAGTATTGTTTTTGACAAATCCAAGTCTTCTACTCTGCCATCTAAACTTTAGAAATAACCTAGGTCATGCCCAAAACATGGCCTGTTGTTACTTTTAATCATATTGCATTGCCGGTATGTAATAAGTTGAGTAGAACTGTCATATCAACAACACTGAATCTTTTAACCTACAGAAAATAAAGTGAAAGCAACATCATACATTAATGATAAAGACATGGCTAAAGGAATCCTCATGGACCAACAGTAAAAGTAAAAATAGGATAACCATTTAGAAGACAGAGCAGCAGCATGTCTCTAAGTTGAATATACAATTGTACATCATCTACCAAAGACACTCCTAGCTACTCTTTATAAGAAACATGTATTTGTTAAACAACAATATGAACTAACCAGTACCCCCAGATCTTGTGTATCTAGCTACATATGTAGCAGAAGATGGCCTAGTCGGCCATCATTGGGAAGAGAGGTTCCTAGGTCTTGCAAACTTTATATGCCCCAGTACAGGGGACTGGGCCTGTACAGTACAGAATGCCAGGGCCAAGAAGTGGGAGTGGGTGGGTAGGGGAGAAGGACAGGGGGAGGGTATAGGGAACTTTTGGGATAGCATTTGAAATGTAAATAAAGAAAATATCTAATAAAAAAGAGAAACATATAATTGGGTCAAAGCTTGCAAATAAATAAATAGTATTATCAGAATCATATGAGAGATGTACATTACTGATGTATATCAAATGACTTTGTAAAAGTCCTACAGATAAGCTAGTGATGCCAGATGTTTCCACTCATTTATCTCTTAAGAATTTTTCTAGTGTTAAATTGACTTCAGGATTATAGAAAAATAACTATGTACAAAGAGGCTAGTACAATCACGTCTATCAACTATAGTCCACTGTTATTTAAGTAATTATAAAAGAATTTTTTTGAAGATATAGTTGCAAAATTGTAAACATGACATAAAATCTACTATAGGTAAAAGATAACACATGATAAGCAAATGGAGTTTAATACAATATTTAATCATAGCTTAAAATTTAAATAACCATATTCTTTATCAAACTAAATTNAAATTGAATATTCAATAGACATTTAAAATAATTGTAATACTTTATTAAATTCAAGTTACATGTATATTAAAATAATAGAATACTACAAGTACAAATAATTTTCATTTAAATATAATAATCTACAGAGAAAACTGTACAAATTTCATAATAGTTGATAGTAACTATTGAATGTCCATTTTCTCTTTTGTCCATTTTCTACGTAACTCGACTAGAGGCTTTACAAAGGGGAGGGAAGGATAAAATCATGTGCACCTTCTTTATCTGGATAATATAAAAGAAAAGTAGAAAATGTATACATTGGAGAGGAAAATGAAATCACCAAGATTTTCTCATGAAACTTTAATGATATATTAGAAAATCTAAGAAATATAAAATATAATAAGTAAATTAAACATGTTTTATCTAAAAATTTAATCAAAATAATGTTTTTCACATTATAATTATACAATACCACATCAAATACCAGGTACAAATGAAAAAAAATGAACACGTACATATGCCAAACAAAGTTGAAAAATAAAGAAGTGGAACCTATCATTTCATTTATGTCTCCTGTATTGGAAAATCAGTATTCAAATGTTTCTATTAATAGGGTATATGTATGTGCTCTAACTTATTTTGATCTTAGGGCTTTAATAAGAAGTGAGAAAACATGATTTCACAGAGACAGCTTTGTTTTGGCATTCAAATTACCTGCCTTGATTTAGCTGTCAAAAGACCTCCTAAAGGGATGAAGAGAAATCAAAGTTCATGTTAGCTATCCTGTGATGCTATGTCTGTGTCACTGCTCTCAATGCAATAATGCTGTACAAGACTGAAAACCCTAGAGGGGACTGTCACATGCTCAAATTAATATTCAGTCCATCTCGTTGTTAATGTGGACTTGAAGACATCATCCTTTTATTAATAACAGTGAGAGAAGTCTTGGCACCGACCGCAAATCTCATCTTAACATTGTCCAAAGGTGCTGATATTCTCTCTCCTGAGTAAATGGGACTATCATCTGCTAAACAAAAACAACCTACAGAATATTCATGTCTCAGTTGCTTCATTATAAAGACCTCCCAGGAGGAAGGAAGAATTATTTTCACATAATCACAGTAAGATTTAATGACATTGTAAATAAATAATGGTATCCTGTTTATATGTAATAAACTCTTAACCATTTGTAGAGTTTCTGGTTTGGATGTACAAAACTGAACTAAATCAGTGATGAGAGTCGCGAGGCGTAATTATTCTATTACTATTTCTGAAATGGTAGGAAAGGTTAGTGGCTGCTGTTGGTACTCTGGTAGCAGAAAGTTAATGATTCTCTTGGAGTTTAGTAGAGCTAGAGTTTTGTTCATGTGCAAAAAATACCTCAAGGCATTGCTTTAAATGCTTGGCTCATTTATCTCTCATCAGTTAGGTAAATGAGATACGGAAGTAGTGCCTAGTTTCTAAATAACTATAATACACTACTCAAAGCCTTAAAGGGCCCCCGAAATGCTTTTTCTTGTTAATGAAATTTCACTCATATAATTTGTTCCTAATTCTGGAAGACTCATTTTCTAAAGCCTCCAGGCATGTTGGATTCCACACTCAGAAATTCTTTGTCATTTACTTCCCTTTTACTTGATATTTATTTATTTATAGGGAGATGATTTCATAACATACATGTTACAGTTGTAAAAATGTTAAAATTATTAAGTGAGAAAAATATATTTCTGAATTTGAAAGCTCAGAAATTTTATGAAAGGTAATCTCAAAAAAAGTCACAAACTAAAATATGCTTATTTTACTCCAAATAAAATGAAAACATGTGCTTATTCATTATAAACTTATAAAGACATACTAATATCTTTACAAAGTTACTATAATATAATATCCAATGAATAATTAATCTAGGTAATTTGTCTGATGTTAGCAGACTTGGAGATCATTAAGAATGTTCTGCTTCTTCATCAATAGAAGCTTGTAAATGTAGGAAATCAAATTGGGGACTTAAATGACTGATTCAAAGGATGGGATGTATGGATACATGATATCCTCACTTGTCCTGAATATTGTTATGAAGGGAAGCATTTTGTGGTAAAAAGATACATACCATTATCTTTTCCTTTAGTATAGAGCCCGGGGATATATTAGTTTATATTAGTTGATAGAATGTTTGCATAGCAAACTCTAGGGAGAACCTGTTATGGTTCCTATCTATAATTCCTGTACATGGGAGACAGAGGCTGATATGTCATAAATTCAAGGTCTTCCGTTGTTACATAAATAGCTTAAGACAAATTTCATGAACGTTGTCTTAAGTAACCAAATAAATATGTAAATGAGTAACTCACCTAAAGTGCCAGCTAATTACCTGGACAGTCAAATGCACATCAGGCAACTATCTGTGCAGAAACAAAGAAAGAGTAAAAAGCCTGCCTAAAAAATAGGGTATGGTTCACAAAACTGTTATATGGCCACAGTCAACTGTAAGCAGTAATGAATGTATTCTGTAGAGTGGTCTCTCTCCTATTTCTTTCTGTCTCGCTCCATGAGTATATTCTTTGTGTCAATGGTCCCTGTGGATTATGCTGTGATGGACTCTGTGTATCTACTCTGATTTCAACCTACAGTGATCACAGGGGTCAGGGAGGTCAGACCAGTATCCTAGTAACAGACCCAGAGCAAAAACTCTGACAGATTTTTCTACTTGTCTTTATATATCATTTAACACTACTATAAAAATAGAAATCTCATTGAGTCAAATAAATCAGTATTATATAATCTATACTGTGATCTTCATATGGTAATGAGTTCAAAAGATATATGCCAAAATTCTGAAATGTTAATATTAAAATCAGGTAAGTGAAAATAAATATAGTCTTCAAGTAATCTGTTATTTGAAAACTGAAATTGTATAAAACGTTAATCTCAAAGATCTTTACTAAATAAGCTATGCTATTTTCCTTCAAATAATATGAGAACATGTGCTTGTTCAGCGTGAATTTAGAAAGATACAACAGATAAAATGTTGGAATAAAGTTAATACCCTATGCCCACTCCATCCCTCAAGAAAACACATTCTCTTGGTCTTTCATAGTGCTTGTTCCAAAATTGGAAATTCACACTCAACTAAAAAAAAAAAAAATGTCAAAGTGTCACTAGCTAAGACTTTCCTGAGATCATGACATCACTGGTCTAAGATGCTGGCTAAAATTTTGGTACTAGGCATGATTTCCCTCCTCTTGAATTGACTTTAAGTACAGTACCCGGCTGTTGTTTACCACTAATATGTGAGAGCATCTTACTGTACTTTTATGCATTTTTCCATATTATTAATTGCTATGTTTCACATATGTTGCAGCTGGGTAGAGCAGTTTGTTTTCCTCCCTTGTCATAGTGCCACAGTACCATGGTACCATAGTAACATTGTACCATTGAGGCTAAACCACAGGGAAGAGGATAGCAGGAGGGAAGAAAGGAAAAGAAGTTATGCAATTCTATTTTACTTAAAAACATATTTAAAAGCTATTATTTTAGGCAAAACAGAGTTGTCTTTTATTCCCACTTGGATACAGTCTAGGAGTGAAAGAAATGTTTAAGAAAAGTGCTTTTTTAAAGGTGAAATTAGTAAACACTATGAATTCTGTTATATTTTTGGAAAAATAGAGTACAATTATAAAATTCCTACTGAATGGTGGAATAAGGACTATGATGATTAAATGGATTTATGAGATGATCTATGACTACAGATATTGGATTAAAATGATTCTGAGTATGTCTGTGGGTATGTTTATGCTTGAGATTGACACTTGAATAGTACTGAATAAAGTAGACTGTCCTGTTATATTTTGATGGCTTTATTGAATCATAATTGAGAAAGGAGAATTATCCTTCTCTCTATCTCCCAGAGGGGACATTTTTTTTCCCTGTCTTCAAACTCACAAGCTGCAATTTACTACAGCACCTCTCCTGGCCTTGAGCTTTCAGATTCTCCTGGGTATCCATTTTGCTAAAGCTGAGTGATGTTCAGTGAAGCTGATTAGAAAGAATTAGAAAGATATGGGTATGATGGCTCCTTTCTGTAATCCAACCACTCATGAGTCTAAGGTAGGAAGATTTCTAAGAGTTTGAGTCAACCCCTGAGAACATAGAACATTTGAGGCCAATATAGCCTAGAGTGAGACCTTGCTTAATATATAAACAAAATAAGATTTCTATCAAATGAAACCCTTCCACTTGAAACCCAAATTGTATACTATTTTTTCTTCCTTTTTCTTTGATATTTTCTTTATTAATATTTCAAATGCTTTTTCCTTTTCAGGTCTCCCCTTTGGAAACCCCTTATGCCATGTCCCCTCGCCCTGCCTTGATGAGGGTACTCTTCCCACCCACCCGCTCCCATCCTCCCACCCTGGCATTCCCCTAGATTAAGGCATTGAACACCCTCAGGCTTGAGGGCCTCTCTACCCACTACTGTCCAACAAGGCCATCCTCTGCCACATATGTGGCCAGCTCCATGGGTCACTCCATGTATATTCTTTGGTTGGTGGTCCAGTCCCTGGGAGTTTCGGGGGACTGCTTTTCTTTGAAGGAAAAGAAATGAAACCCTAAATATAATCAAAATCAAAGGTCAGGTGGAATCAAAATCAAAGGACATATATTATAAAAACCATACAAGTTATTTATTTAAAGACTAAAGCAACAATAAAAACCTTGTAAGAGTGATATTTGTAAGCATGCAGATATTTGATAATATAGCATAGTAAGAAAAGTAATGACAGTATCTTATAAATGTATATTATAATCAAATCAGGCATAGAAATATATAATATATTCAGTGTAATACCTAAAACTATTTTTAATGAATGGTTAATTTATTAAAATTTGCTTTTGCATTTGGGATTATAAAGGATAATGATTATACCTTTACTTAGAGTGATTCACACATCCAAGTAAAAAATAGAAAAATCATATATTTCAACTATTGGTAAATATAGCAAATTCCCATTAGTATAGTAGTTTCTGAATTCAGATTTTAAAAAAAGCCACATTGTGGAATACTTAACTTTATTCCAGTGTTTTAAATCCTGCAGGCTTCATTATGTAGCTATTAAAAGGCAATTTTTGTTCATATTACTTTGACCGTATCACCTTAGGCCTTCCAAAGGTGTTACCTGCCAAGAAACAAATTAAGCATTTATTTGAGGGTCACTAAGGCATCATTATAGGAGTAATCGCTCAGTATAGATTCTTGTCATTAGTTCATTTATTACCCTGTCTCTTACAAGCTTTATAGAATCATAGATTTTTAATAAGTCTTGTGCTATGTGGCCTCAGGTTCAGCAGTATTCATGGAATTTGTATCAGTGCTATCTAATTTGGACAGCTTGGCTGTTTACAAAATGCTGTGCTCTCCCTATAAGCCTGTAAAGTACTTAGAAAGATGCTGTGAAATTGGGAATTTAATGCACAATATAAATTAGGAATCATGTGGACTCTTTATCTTTTATGTGACTTAATTGTGCCTCATCCATTCTTCATCATTTTCTAATTTCCAGCATCAGGATCACTGTGTAGTTCTATGGTTGAACTATAGTGAAATCTGTGATGTTGTCAGCACACCTACATTATTTATCTTGTTCACATGCTTCACATGGTATAACAGGGCAGATACTATCTACAGTGCACTTCACCAAACTGATCCCTCACTACCAAGGCACAAGCCAGGCTAGGTATGATTATCTGTCATTTCAAACCACAGGATGAATAGGAGAGAGTACCAGTTATTCAAATAATCTTAAGCTATTCATAAGTTCCAGGCCACTGTGCAATATTTCCTGTCTCAAGAACCACAAGGGCTTCTGGAATAGCTCAATAGTTAAGAGCTTATACTGCTCTCATAGAAGATCCAAGTTCAGTTCCCTGAAACCTATTAGGTTAACTAATATGTGCTTCTAACTATGCCCCAGGATATCTGATACCTTCTTCTGGACTTTGTAGACACCTACAATCATACCCACTGCCATATGTGCACATTCACCCACACAATAAATAATTAAAAACAAACCTTTACAAATTACATAAAAGGCAATACTACTCTCACCACTTCAAAAACAAACAAACAAACAAAAACAAAAAGCAAAATACAAACAAAAATCATAAAAATCTTAAAAATAAAAGATTGGTTACAGTTTTATTTGCACACATTTGAACATTCTTGTGAGAAAGACACGGTGTTTAGCTACAGAATAGTAACCACACAATATATCCTGAATGTGTTTTCTTTCCACATTTCTGAAATGGAATCTCATTGTTGTTACCTTTCCAGATAAGATTGTTACTATATGGTTCACTTTTATGTTAAGATTATCCTCTTATGTGATGGACATATTTTTGGATAGCTATAAACAAGTGAGTTAAAACTGTGTTTGCATTTTCATATTCTAAGGCGTTAATAACATTGCATAAAATGATTCTTTAATGTGCTCCCCAAATTTCTTCTAACGGATCATTTTCATGTAAAAGGAAGCCAAGCATGGATAGAATAATGGATTTACTATCAACATTCTCTGTCTTACAGAATGGTGTACTTTCTACTTTTGACATTACATGTCAGGAAAACTAGTTGCATGAAGTATAGATTACACACAAAATCAGCATCTTCATTTGAGGTAGAAAAGGAAACATACCTGCACTCCAAATTTCAATCGAATGATGCATTTGATGTTCATAGTTGTCCACTGCCTGCGATACTAGATGCCTTTCCCTACAATATTCCAACTAGGAGGGCATGTGAACTACTTTAGACAATGTCATGTGAGTAGAATTTTATCGCATGACACTTTGCGACTGGCATAGTGTTAACTATATTCCACTTCTCTCTATGTGTCTCAGTGACCAGAAATATTCAGGGAAAGTGCTTTGTCATTGTCCTAGATCTCAAAGTGAAAATAAGTTGAATAGATCCCTCCTTGGTCTTCAATGTAATATATAATATTAATGCAAAATTGATCTTTATTTTTACACCAGGTTTTCTTTTTGTTTTGCATTTTAATCTAATATTTTAACTGGTGTATAAATTAATGTTCACACTACAGAAATACTCATATGTGTGACATTTTTCTAATTTTTTAGGATACTGTTGGTGGGTAGTGACTGTGTGTTGACTGACTGTTGGGAAATAAGTATATGACACAGTACTGAAGAGTAGGCAAGGGTATTACACTGGTTGCTTGGAAGACAGGCCAATCATCAACAGTCTTGTACTATGTATGAACAATTTGGAATTTGAAGTGTGTTACATACTATTGGCTATAATTGGTAGTATACTGAAGCACTGAGATCAGATAAGTAAAACATCAGTTTGCAGTTGTTGGGAATTTGAGCACTGAAGGCTGTTTGAAACTCAACTTTGTTGCACAGAGCAACTTAATATAATGATGACAACATTGGAAGTAAACAAAAATGAAAAGGACTGAAGGAAGTCCACTTAACTAGACAAAAAAAAAAAAAAAAATGACTCAGAGAAAAATACTAAAGGAATCGTTTCCCATTGCATCTGTTTTGTTTTTTTTTTTTTTTATTGCTACTGTAAAGTAATTTTCCTAAACTTAGTGGCTTAAATAATAGAAATTGATTTTTAAAAGATTATGGTAGATAGTAGAAAATGAATCAAACTAAAATCAAGATATTGGAATGTTTTTGATTCAAATATCTAATTGAAATGTAAATGTATTTGACTTCAAATATCTAATTGTGACTTTATCACCTTTAAAAATGTCTGTTTTCCTACTGTGAGAGCTCATTTAATTTTTCAAAGGTAACCCTGTCCAATACGGCAGCTCATAAGATCCCAGTTTCCATTTGCATCCTAGCATCTTTCCCTTACTGCTTTCCGTGCCTTATTTTTATATGTGCAGAAGCTTGAGGTTACTTAGCATCCACCAGCGTTATCCAGACAAAATCTTGGTCACAAGATGGAGAACCCAAACAGGTCTTCATAGACTGTTTTTTTTTTTTTATAATTTATTTATTTTTTTACACTCCATATTTTATCCACACCCCACCTCCATCCACCCCCTGACTGTTCTACATTCCATACCTTCTCCCCACCTCCCGGTCTCCACACAGATGTTCCCAATCCCATCCCACCTGTCCTCTAAACTCTCTGGGGCCTCCAGTCTCTTGAGGGTTAGGTGTATCTTCTCTGAATCAACACAAACCTGGCAGTCCTCTACTGTATATGTGCTGGGGGCCTCATATCAGCTGGCGTATGCTGTCTTTTTGCTGGTCCAGTGTTTGAGAGATCCCAGGGGACCAGATTAATTGAGACTGCTGGTCCTCCTACAGGATCACCCTTCTCTTCAGCTTCTTTCAGCCTTCTCCACTTCAACAACAGGGATCAGCTGCTTCTGTCCATTGGTTGGGTGCAAATATCTGCATCTGACTAGTTTAGCTGCTTGTTGAGTCTTTCAGAGGGCAGTCATGATCCATTTTTGTGAGTGTTCCACAGACTCAGTAAGAGTGTCAGGCCTTGAGCAGCAGCAAGGGCTCAAGGGTGCAGACTTGCATCCTTACCAATGGACCTGATTGGTTTTGGTTATGCAGCCCTTGTGACAACTGGAAGTGTTTTAGGATATAAGCGAAGAGGTGGAGTTCCTTCTCTGATTGCTGGGCTTTCTGTTGGACTTTTGGCTGGCTACGGAGCCTACCGTGTCTCCAATGACAAACGGGATGTCAAAGTGTCATTGTTTACAGCTTTCTTCCTGGCCACCATAATGGGTGTGAGATTTAAGAGGTCCAAAAAAGTAATGCCTGCTGGTCTAGTTGCAGGCTTAAGCCTCATGATGATCCTGAGACTTGCCCTGCTGCTGCTTTAGCATCTAGAGAAGCTGAGAGCCAAACTCCCAGCATGCTGCTGTGCCTGGCCTGGCAGGTTCCTGCATTGAAGTGATTATTTTAAATACATGGGAAATGTCTTATATTGAAATGAAAATAATGTCACTCTAATATTTAAAAATCATTGGCAATGTTTATTTGTCCCCCTCCCAATGCCTTTTTATTTAATGCATAGTTTTCAGATGTTTCTGTTTGCTAATCCTGCTCTTTGATGCTTTATTACAAGCTCATTTGCTTTGTCTCTTTTATATCTGGAAATTGGGGACTTGCAATTTTCTGTTTTTGACAATTCCAAACACTATGACTAAAATAAGTTAGGTTAACTGAAACCTGTCAGACAATGGGATTCCTGGGGTGGGCCACAGGAGTTTTAATGAATTCTATGTTACTTTGTACTTGGGGGTTTTATTTGTATTATTGGAGGTGGGGCGAATTTGCATAGAAGGAATTCTATTCTCAGCACATCAGCATCCTGACAGAATGCACTCAGTGTTCAAATAAAATGCATCTTATTCTAAAAAAAAAAAAAAAAAAAAAAAAGAGTGTCAGGCCTTGGTTCTTCCCTTTGAGCTGGATCCCACTTTGGTGAAATTGTTGGATCCCTTTTTCTTGGGCTTCTCTCTATTTCCATCCCTGTAATTCTTTCAGACAGGAACAACTATGGGTCAGAGTTGTGACTGTGGGATGGTAACCCCAACCCTCACTTGATGTCCTATTTTCCCCCTGGAAGTAGGCTTTGTAAGTTCCCACTCCCTATTATGTGGCATTCTATATAAGGTCCCTTCCTTTGATTCCTGAGAGTCTCTCACTTCCTAGGTATCTAGTGCATTCTTTTTTTCCCCCAATTTTTATTACGTATTTTCTTCATTTACATTTCAAATGCTATTCCGAAAGTTCCCTATACTCTCCCCCCCCTTTGCTCCCCTAACCACCCACTTCCACTTCTTGGCCCTGGTGTTCCCCT
>NC_034591.1:45799616-45817548 GCF_900095145.1 Mus pahari
GATGGATCTGGAGGATATCATCCTGAGTGAGGTAACCCAATCACAAAAGAAGTCACATGATATGCACTCACTGATAAGTGAATATTAGCTCTGGTGCATTCTGAAGGTTCCCTCCAACCTCCTATCTCCTGAGATTGCCTGTTTCTATTCTTTCTGCTGGCCCTCAGGGCTTCAGTCCCTTTCCTTCACCCAATACCAGATCAATTTATCCTCTCCTCTCACTCCCTCCCCCATGTCCATTTTCCCTCCCAGATTCCTCCTTCNTTCCTGTCTTGTGATAGCTTTCATCTTTCTCTCAAGTGGGACCATAAACTATTTTCTATGTATGGTAGTATCATGGTAGGCTCATACAAATAGAATTGTAGGTATCTTTGTCATTATTATCCAAACAGTTTATTTTCTCCATTCTGATGATCTCTACATAGTTTACATTCAAAATCCATTCACCACATTCAAATATCTTCAAAAGCTTCAAAAACTCAATATCCAAAAAAATCTCAGGAAAATTCTATTACCTCAAGGATCTCTCAATCTAATTTATCTAACATAGAAATGGTTATAATCTAATTAATATTTTTTCTTCATTATGGATCAAGCTCTCTTGTCTTAGAAAATAATGGTGGGATGAAATTAAAGTACTTTTAAAAAATGACAAAATAGAAAATAAGTCATCAATCTTCAACAACTTTGAAATCCTACCAGAAAAGCCCCTTTATCCTAATAGCCATGGTAAGAAAATGCTCCTGCAGTCTTAATATTTTTCTTCCTGAGTAGTTTTTTTAAGATTTATTTATTATTATACATAAGTACACTGTAGCTGCATTCAGAGATGCCAGAAGAGGGTGTCTTGTGACGTCAGATCTTGTTACAGATGGTTAGGGAACCATCATGTGATTTCTGGGATTTGAACTCAGGACCTTTGGAAGAACAGCCAGTGCTCTTACCTGCTGAGCCATCTTGCCAACCCCCTGAGTAGTTTTCTAAGTGTGCTCCTGGTCAGGAGAAATACACACTGATTTTTGTATTTACTTATATATATATATATATATATATATATATATATATATATATTATTTATTTTGTGGGACTGGGATTGAATTTCGGTTCTGCTTTATAGTAAATAGGTATTATGCACTGAGTTATACATCAAGTCCTTAACAGTATTTTAAGTCTCTCTACTGCTACAAGGAGTCATGCCATGGTAATGTAAGCATTCTCCCATATGCTACATTTTTTTCCAATGTCCTTCTGAGTTCTCACAAGCATAATGAATATGCTTTATAGGTATTATGTACATACACACATAACACACACACAGTTTCTATTAACAGTCTTATAAAGAAAATACAAAGATGCACTATTTTGCTGTTTTCAATTGTTCAAGACTACCCATGCTTAGTCATCAAAGTCATTAATTACAATTATTAATTACCCCACTTATGTTCTATGTTTTATTTTGTTTCAGCATTGGCCTGCAAATTACTATGTACCTAGGCTAACCTCAAACTCTTGATTTTCCTGCCTCAGCCACCAGAATGTTAAAATAATAGATATATATGCCCCATTATTCAGTCAATAGCCTTCTTTCAGTAGCAATCATTTCTCATATACTACTGTAACAAAATATTACAAAATTCCTAGCTTTGCAGATATATTAATTATCCTAAATTTCTGGTAGTCAGATGGGTCTGATTGGGTAAGAATCAAGGAATCATCTATACTATATTACCCTAAGAAATGAGACACCACTGAATAATTTAAGAGAATCCTGTCATAGGGTACAATAGAATTCCATTCTTTCTTCTTCTTTCTTTCTTTCTTTCTTCTTCTTCTTCTTCTTCTTCTTCTTCTTCTTCTTCTTCTTCTTCTTCTTCTTCTTCTTCTTCTTCTTCTCCTTCTTCTTCTTCTTCTTCTTCTTCTACTTCTTCTTCTTCTTCTTCTTCTTCTTCTTCTTCGATGGGTTTTATTCTTTTATATGAAGGAAAATGTCCAACTACTAATTTTTGAGCACACTATTATGCAAGTTTTCAACTAGAGATAACTTTTTTGTATATCCATTCACTTGTGATTTTTATTTGTTAATTTAATTTTATTTGTAATTCATTTTTACACTCCATATTCTATTCTTCACCCATCTCATCCACGCTCTGACTGTTCCACATCCCACACCTCCTCCCCTTTCCACCCTGAGTCCACATGGATGCCCCTAGCCCCTACTCTATCTCACCTCTAAACTCTCTGGGGCCTCGAGTCTCAACTTTAAAAAAACAATGACTTCATGAAATCACAGACAAATGGATGGCTCTAGAAAACATCATCCTGAGTGAGGTAACTCAGTCACACACACACACAAAAAGTGAGTATATGTACTCACTGATAAGTGGATATTAGTCACAGAATGTGGAAAACCCATGATACAACTCAGGGACCACATGAAGCTCAAGAGGAGGAAAGACCAAAGAGGGGATGCTTCAGTCCTACTTAGAAGGGAGAACAAAATAATCAAAGGAATTAAAGGGTTGGAGGGACTTGGGAAGAGGAGAAAAGGAGGAGAGGGAAAAGAAGGGAAGAATCAGGTATGGGAGGAGATGTAGGAGATGTACAGTGTCAGGAAATTGTACAGAGGTGTGTAGCAATGGGCAGTAGGGAACTGGGAGTAGCCACCAGAAAGTCCTAGATGCCAGGAAAACAAGAGCCTCCCAGAACCCCATGGGGTTGACATGATCTGAAATACTCCACAAAGGGAAGGGACAACCTATGAGACCATATCCAATGTTTAGGCATGACTCCCTCATTGAGGGATGGGGCCACCCACCCATCTTCAAAAGTTTAACCCAGAATTGCTCCTGTCTGAAGGAAATGCAGAGACAAAGAATGGAGCAGAGACAGAAGGAAAGGCCATCCAGAGACTGCCCCACTTGGGGATCCATCCTACATGGAGACACCAAATCCAGACACTGTTGTTGATGCCAAGAAGCTCTTGCTGACAGGGGCCTGATATGGTTAGTTTATATTCTGTGAGGTTCTGACAGAACCTGACTAATACAGATGTGGAGGCTGGCAGCCAACCATTGGTCTGAGCACAGGGACCCCAGTGAAGGAGTTAGGGGAAGGAATGGAGGAGTTGAAGGGGCCTTATTTGGCATCAATGGGAGGGCCCTTGGTCCTGTGAAGGCTTGATGCCCCAGTGTAGAGGAATGCTAGAGTGGTGAGGAGGGAGTAGGTTAGTTGCTGAGGGAACACCTTCAGAGAAACAGGGTAGATGGGATGGGATAGAGGGATTGCAGATGGGAAACCAGGAAAGGGGATAATATTTGAAATGTAAATAAATAAAATATCCAATCAAACAAAAGAAAGAAAGAAAGAAAGAAAGAAAGAAAGAAAGAAAGAAAGAAAGAAAGAAAGAAGGGAGGGAGGGAGGGAGGGAGGGAGGGAGGAGAAGTCCCTGGGTAGTTCAGGGTAACCTTCAAGTAGCTATACTAGAAGCCTGCATCACCACACCAGGCTCCAGTGAAACTTTTGATTGGGTCTCCCTTGCCACAGTTCAATACTGCCGCTGCTTTACTCACTGCTATGCGCATAACCTGGGAAACTGTAGCTGCGTACCTGGCTGACAAGTCCTACTAGTTTTTGTCTTTCTTAGTGCAGAATCTGACAGACTGCACTTAAGTAGCGATAATAACACCAGTTCTTCCACACCCGGAGCGGAGCGAGGCTAGGACAGCAGTCAGCCTCCAGTCGGGCTGACTTCAGAGAAGCAAGGTAATTGCTGCTGGTTTACAGGCTAGGATCCCCGGAGATCCTGATTTACCGGGATTGTGCCTCCTGCGAGCTTTTGATGGGGTAATGACTGAAGTGTCTGCGCTTTTCTTGCTTTGTAATGATTATGGAAGAAAAGCAAAAAAAAAAAAAAAAAAGCTCTCAGTGCTTGCTGCCCTGTAGTTATTTTATTTCAGTTTAATTTGATATTTTAGATTTTTTAATACTGGATTAATTACACACCGAAGTTTAAATTTTCTCACCATCATCCAAAGACTAGAATGGGGGAAGATTAAGAGAGAAAAAAGGGAAAAGAGACAAGTTTCAGTGTTTCTAAAGGTGTCAGTCAAAGACTAAAAGGGTGGCTGATAACCGGGCGTGGTGGCGCACGCCTTTAATCCCAGCACTCGGGAGGCAGAGGCAGGTGGATTTCTGAGTTCGAGGTCAGCCTGGTCTACAGAGTGAGTTCCTGGACAGCCAGAGCTATACAGAGAAACCCTGTCTCGAAAAACCAAAAAGAAAAAAGAAAAAAAAGAAAAAAAGGGTGGCTGATGATGTCTCTCTGAGGAAAAGTGAGTACCTAAGGGTCACAAGTCTCTGGGTGTAATTAACTTTAAAAAATGAACAGGGGCTGGTGAGATGGCTCAGCGGTTAAGAGCACTGAGTGCTCTTCCAGAGGTCCTGAGTTCAAATCCCAGCAACCACATGGTGGCTCACAACCATCTGTAACAAGATCTGACGCCCTCTTCCGGTGTGTCTGAAGACAACTACAGTGTACTTACATATAATAAATAAATCTTTTTAAAAAATGAACAAACAAATGAAGAAGGACTGACCAGCGAGATGGCTCAGAGGATAAGGGTACCTGCCGCCAAGCCCGATGTCCTAACCTTGATCCCCCAGGACCCATGTCGCGGCGCCCACAAGTTGTCCTCTAACTACCATACACAATAAACAAAATAATGTGATATACTAATAATGACAATAAAATAATAAATAAAGACTGGTTTCCATGACTAACATTTTTAAGTACTTTTCCTTATTAGACAGGGAGAGAGAGAGAGAGAGAGAGAGAGAGAGAGAGAGAGAGAGAGAGAGAGAGGAAGNAAGAAAGAAAGAAAGCAAGCAAGCTGATGTTCAAACCAATGAAGAGAAAGCCAGTCATCATGTGGAGATTCTAGACATCACACTTAATTGACTAAATAGGCTGAAGATTTTGTTAGTCTTAAACTTCTAAGTTAACAAAAAACCACACAAACTGTATATTGGATAGCATGTTTGTATGACAAGCTGATATCGTTTTCAATAGTTTGGAAAATTCCTTCTTCCTTTGACATATTTATAGGTTTATTCTTTCTGTCTGTCTATGAATATCTATATTACTGATGTGACCACAATGTTAATAGCAATTAGTCTCATAGCAAGGTTTATTAATTAGATTATACATGCCTTCAGACTTGCATTTGCATAGTCATTCAGGTTCTCAGTGGGATCCTTCAGCCTTCAAAACTGTGTTGCCGAAAATTCAAATTTGCGTAGAGAACTGACAACAGCTAACCTCTCTGTGAGAACTTTAACATACTATATGAGTAAAAATAATTTCTCATCATATTTAGAGATAACATGATAAGATGTCAAACAGGTCTCAATTGTAGAAAAGATACATCATATATGGACATCATATATTCATACATTATATCTTTTATGTGAGAATTCAGCTTAGCATTCTTTGTTGGGCATCTAAGGGGACTGAAGTTGTGTGTGAGTTGGGTGCTAATGAGATAAATTATTAAATGGTATTTCAAATAAAAACAATTACAATTATGATTTGGGCTATGACAATGCAAATGAGAAAAATTAAACAAAGTTCTTACTATAGGAGTATTCATACTTTCATTATTGAAATAGTAATATGAACAGAGCAGTACAGTCGAACCTATTGCTTGGATATATTCCATCATAAAACTAACATCTTTTAATATGAATGTATTATATTTTAGTTTTCACAAGTTCAGTTTACATTTACATTGTATTGCTATCATACTTACACCCTACAATCCTCTCTTACCCTTTATTTCTGTCCCACTGACCTCTTCTCAAGCATCCTTGTTTTTACCTTCATGTCATTATTTTTGTCTGTATTGTTCTTGGGCAGATAGCCACAGCTGTTAAAAATTCATAATAACAATGGTCTTCTCTGTAAAGGTATCATTTATTCACCTGATGTAATTGTCATTTCAGAGATTTACTTCTGAATAAGCTCACCCTTTCTAGTTTCTGAACTTTGGCTGGCTGGTTCAACTCAGCTGTTCAGGCTCTATGTCCTCTCCAAGCTGACAGATTTAATCTGGCTTTCCTCATATTCTCATTGATTTTTTTTTACTTTGCTTTAAACTAACTCTAGTATTTTTTCTAATCTTCTGGCTCTTTCTCATTCTCTGGTTTCATGTGCCACTGATGACTTGCACTAAATTACATGAACTCAGGGATGAATTCAACCCTACCTCACTATATTCACTGTACTGACTCTAAGCTTATTGAATCTTGATTTATTCTACACTGCTCTGGAATAGCTTCTCTTGTGTTCTTCTTGTGAGAGTTGGGCCTACCCTATCTCTTACTCACTATGTGAATCTTTTTTTTTTTTTGTCAGTTTGTCCATGTTGTCAGTAGACATCACCTTCAAACAATGCTGCTTCCTTCTATGAACTAATCTTACTTTAAAGGTGTTTAGTAAGGTCATGTCTGTATTTCCACCAGAGGAATTGTAGGACCCCCTCACGGGGAGACCATCTTGTTGCAAAAGCATGAGGCAGTTTAATGGCAGAGCTCCGGGCCGATGCATACCTCACGCAGGAGGTAGAGGAATCGACCCCGAGGCTCAAAACCTAGGGGTTTTAATAGGGAGTTATAGGGAGAGGGTTGGGGGAATTTTTGGAGAACTTGGCGCAGCTTTACACAATTGGCTTGATTACAAGTCAGTAGAATAATACATGCAGGTTATAGCATCAGCAATTCCGGGGGGTCTGGGATAGTAGTTTGTGACTGGGTCAGCATGACCCTGGCCACCAGATGGCCGATGAATCAGTCAAAGTAGCTCAGACCAGTTTTTGTATTTTTTTTCTCTATTTTATCACCATTCCCAGTCAACTTGACCTCAAGAATGCCTTAACAAGGGGTTTGTCTGGACATACTGGTGCTTGTTTTTGTAAGAGTTCCAACTCCTAGCCTTCAAGGCCTGCCATGACTTATTTACCACAAAGGGCCTATGGGTTTGTCTGCCTTAGCATGCCTGGATCTGCTCCAGGCCTTCAAGTTCCTAATGCTGATCTATTTGTCTCATATTATTTGAACCTTGAATTTACACAGTTTTCTTTTAAAGTTACATGAATCCCAGCACTTAAATTTCATTTCCCTTCAGAATTAAAGGTGTGTGGCGTGTCTTCATCCCAGCCAGATCACACAGACCTGGGTCTTTGAATGTAATCCCTTGCCACAACAGCAACTATGTAGTTGGATTAAAATTTCTCTACACCTTCCAATAAGGATTTAATTAAGAATCTGTAGATTCTTGGATCAGAATATCTGTCCACAGAGTGTACCTCTATTGTAACTGTGTTTATATTATTATTATTATTATTATTATTATTATTATTATTATCACTATTACTATTACAGTGGATAATAAAATAGTAGGTTTCTAGAAGGCTTTTTCACGTATCTTTAGTCTTGGTTGACCTTCTTTGTATATTTGATATTTTAAACTTTTACCTAATCAATATAGTTTCCTTTTACTTCCATATAATGTGTTTACTCCCACACCCCACCTAAGATCTCTTCCTGATTATTAACCTATCCATAGTCTCTATAGACACTCCAACATAAAGATATAAATTTACGAGATAATAAATAGAATTTTATTCTGTAGAGCCAGATTAACACAATCAGTAAATTTTTAGTTCAATCATATTTCTATAAATCTTATAATTTCATTTTCTTTTACTACTGAGTAGAATCACATTCTGTTGATCTATCATATTTCTGTATCCCTTTATCATTTGACTGATATCAATGATGACTTAGCTGTTTCTTAGATATTACTAATAGAGCATTGATATATAATTTTTACACATTTATCTATACTAAAATGTAGGATACTTGGATATATGTGTAAGAGTGGTATATCTAGATCAGATGGTAGTCCATTCAAAAGTTGTAGAGAAAAATTCATACTACTCTCCATAGTGGTTGCACCAGTTTACAGGCCAACAATGAATCAAGATGCTCTTGCAAGTGACTACATGCTTCATTTGATGATGGAACTTCCAGGTCATTTTGATTTCCATTTTTCTGATGGCTAATAATAGTGAACACGTCAAAATGTTTATTAATCACTGAAATTTCCTATTGGGAAATCTTTGTTCAGACTGAAAGCATATCATTTATTTGTTTGTTTTCTTGATGTTTATATATTTTTGGTTCTTTTTGTATTCTATATACTAATCCTCTGCCAGGTGCTTAAGGCTTTTCTTCCAGTTCGTAGGTTGTTTGTGCATCCATTTACAGTCAGTATGGAGTGTCAATGGTAGAATATTATCTTTTAAAAGAGGTTACATGATTGAGGGATACAGTTTGGTTGGAATAGCAATTGTCTGGAATGATTGAGGCTTTGGGTTGAATCTCAAAAAAAAAAAAAATGTAAACTAAACTTGGATGGTGCAGTAACAATAAGAAATAAATATTGACAGAAAATGTGGGTCAGAGTAGGATCAGAGGTAGAAGGTAGGAAGGCTTTACCATTTGATCATCTGGTTTCAGTTCATCTCTTACCTCTTTACATACTTAAATGTAACCAGGTGCTTCATGCTTAACTCACCTGCCTCTCACTTGGTTGTTATTGTAACTTTTCAACTGTTACTTCTCACTTCCAACTGTAATATGAAAAAATACAGCACATCACAGTAATTGTGAAAATGATATATAATTCCTTCCTTCCTTAAGATGATTGGCATGTCATAACAATAAGAAAATTAATTGTACAATGAGTAACAGGTGCTAGGTTTGAATTTTTGAATTTGAAATATGCTCTTTAATGCTTCAATCTTCATTTAGAGAATGAGATTATAATTTTTTGATATATTACAGATAAGTAAATTGAGTCCTAAGTATAGGACACCTAACAAATTATATGTATAATTTTTGTGGTGGGAAAAAGGTTTTGAGAATTGAGAAGTAAAGTTCTCAACATAAAGCAGTCTAATATTATTACAGGTATCTCATAGTGAACTAATGTACATCAAATCAAATTTCTGTGGGATGTAGATTTTGTTCAAATCAAAGATTCAGCTATGTGATTTATATCTTAAGACACCTGAAAGAAGTGTCACAGCCCATCGTCTTGGGAAGATTTTCTTTTTAAATGTGTGGCGACATTACCGCATGAAGCTAACCCTCAAACTCTGAATGATAATTGGGCCATGAGGGTCACCTGAGCATCTGTGGTTTCCTTTTCTCCTTTCTCATCATTTTTATAACCCAAAGGCTACTTGGTTTCTCTCCTTAAAAACACTATACTACAGCAGTTTAAAAGACCACAGTGCACATTTATTCACTTGAATGCAATGTAGCGTGTGGCTAACAAGGAGAACCTAGAGCAAAACTTCCTGGGTTTAAATTTCTTTGTAGCATTTTGCCTTGTTGAATGCTAGTCTATTAGGTTATCGACTTCTTCAACTGTCAAATTTGACTGTTGCCAAGATAATAATGATTATGATAATGGCAACAATAATATTATGTTTTCATATGTGACAATTGAAATCCATGTACAGACATACCTCGAGCAGGATGCCTAAATATACAAAGGAAACTTTTGCCTGCTGGTCCTGACTAGGTGTGCTCTATGTTCATCATGTACTCCCTGCTGACATTTGTGTATTTCCATGGTCCTGGTCATGTTGTCTTTCTTAAGAATTCTGTTGTGTTCCTAAATTCCTAGTCACAGATTTCAATCTGATTAAGAAGAAACATTGTTTCTCCCAGTGTCTGAATACTATACAAGATTCAGGACTAGGAGTATCTGAGCATCTTTAGAGGCAGTAGTGTTACTTTCTTCCATTTTCCTTCATCTAAGAGCACTTTGCTAATGTCTAAAAACAGTTTATCCAATTTACCAGAACATGAGGGCATTAACTAAGGGTACAAATTGCTAATGTCTGATGGGTTCATTTATTTTCTGCAAATCATAAATGAAATGTTTGGCCTATAAAATGTCCTGTACCTCAATCCTTGGAACTATGTTGTATTATATGACAAAGAGACCACTACAGATATGGTTACATTAAGGAACTTGAGATGGGAGATTAGCCTGGATGGTCCGGTAATTCAGGATAATCACAAGACTTTATAAGCCAAAGATATCAAACAGATATTGACATGCTGCTTACATGTGCTAGAAAGGGGAGATTTTTCCTTTTCAGTCCCCAAAGAAGCACACCCTACTGACGTACTGATTTCAAGATTTCTGACATTCAGAGTTATGCATCTCTGCATCTGTGTTATTTTAAATCCCTAAATTTGTCTGTACTTTGTTACAGTAACACAAATTATAACTATGCTCATGGAAATAAGTATAAACAGTAAAAAGACAGAGGTAAGAAGAGTGGAAAAATCCATACTTAGTTGCAAATAACATCTCTGCTTGGTTTGAAGAAAGGAAGCAAAGACTGTAAGAATAGAAAAAAAAGTGGGTGATGAATACCGAACAGCATGGGAATTATTGCAAAATAATTCTTAAATCCATCACAGTAAACAATTTCTGCTTAGAAATCAGTCAAAATAATTATGAATATTAACAGAACATTAACATTGCCAAAAAGAGAAAAGGAAATAAAGGACAAAACTTAAAGTAATGCCATTATTCATTGTAGTCCATAGATATAAGAATGGAAGTGAACAGTTTCTTTATTAAACACAAGTTTGGGAATGGTGAAAGACGCTTTACTTCCTCGTGCATAAACACTCATATGGGTTGCTGTACTCAGGCCTCCCTTCCTCTGATCCACTGTCACTACTCCCTAATTTTACTTTCAAACATGGAGAGTCATAGGGAAAATATATCTAAACAGAATAGCAGTGGAGGGCTGGAGCTGTCAGTCTCCTTTTAATAAAAGGACTGTGGAATGCTGAACAGAAGCTATAATGGCATTCCCGGCAATAACCGTCCCTATACCCCTGTATTTTCAATCAGATTTAATTTAGATTAAATAGAAATAAAACCTCTTAACCATTGTACCCTAATGACGGTAATTTTCTCTCAAGCTGTTACTTACAGACACAGTATGTTGCACCTTGGAAAGAACATTCCAGGCTCCCCAGCCCATCTTATTCACTACTGACTTGAATATAATGTCATGAAAACTGACTTAAAGTGTTTCTATAGGGTATTAATATAAAATGTAATCCTTTCTGGGTCTTCCAAAAGAAGAGTAATTCTTCCCTTTGATTCCTTATATTTGGGTCATTGCTCTACCTGTCCCAATGCTACCTAGATTTTCTTTCTTTTGGGGCTTGGTGGCAGTGGGTTCACTATTGTCAATGTCTCGCTGTGCGACCTTCACCACAGAGTTGTAACCCTGAGTGCCAGAACAAAAAATGTCTCTATTAAGACTTTAAGTAGCTCAACTCTTTGGTGCCAGATGGTTCTCAAATTGGTCCCTTTACACAGATACAGATGTTACTCTGCCCAGAGTTTGTTAGTATGTACATCCATTTCTACTGGGAATATAGTTCAGTAGGATACTCTCTGCTTGGAACTGATCAGCAAAACAAAGACTAAATCATCAGTGACTGCTGTCACGGTGCACCCTTCTCTTCCTTAGAATGTCAGAGAACCCAAATGCAGAATTCAGAATGAAAGGACTTCTTAAATGCATGTGATTTACTGGATCTATACTGGATGAAAAGAGAAACATTCTAAAAAATAGAATGACTGCCAAAATAAAATTTCACTGAATGACAATGTTAATTTTCATTCTCTCCTAATTAAAAGAGTTACAAAAGAACTGTCTCGAACTATGGATGGCAAACAGAGTTTTGAAGGGAGGTTCTGTTTGCATGTATGCATCATTTCTTGATGCAAAGGAAGCAAGAATTGATAGAAAGAACAATGGTGTTGATAATGTCACCAGAATTACAAAAGAGCTTAAAATGAATAATTAAATGCAAGCAAAATATTTTAAGTGTTATTTTTTAATATTTTATAATAATATTTTGTTTTCAGGATTAGTTTTGTTTAGGATCTAGCATTTGGTATGGAAGATAATTATTAAGATTAAGATAATTATTCTGTTTTTTCCTTTGTAAATCACTTTCTTTGTTCAACTGTTTGTTTTATGAGGGACTTAGCTGCATACTCAGATGATCATGTATTTTAAGATTAGAAGATAATTTTGCCCCAAGTCAAAGAAACATGGGAAACAATCTGTTTCAAAATAAAATTACTTTTTATGTTACAATTTGTAACTGGGTTTTATAATCTATACTTTAAAATGATCCAAATCACATATTAGAAAGAATGTAATCCTCATCTGCTTTGCTACAAAAACTATAATGTTGAAAAACAGCAAAAAGTGACAAGAAGCTTAACATATTTTCTATTTTTGTTCATTGCTATAGATATTATGAACCTCATTTTAAGTAAGGAAAACATAAAAATAAATTATATCCTTTTTTCAGAGATATATAATACAGATACTTATAAAATTATTGTTTCTGCAAAATATCTTCTATAAAATATCTTTAGAAAATTCAAGTTATATCTTTTATATAAGCCATTAGTTCTGTGTAAACACACACACACAAACACATACACACATACATATGCACACACAAACACACACACATATATATATTTGGGATAATATATTTAGCACTTAAAAGAAACAAAATTATTGTTGAATTTCATTTCTATGCATATAACTATTGTTATATAAAATATATTTCAGAAAAAAATGACCTAATAAAAAATATCAAAATTACAATTAAGTGGGAAAAGTTGTTATAATCCTTACAGTCTTAAATATTGTACTGTTGCATCAGTAATATACATATATGAATATATTCCCCACATATGTGCAATATATATATATATATATATATATATATATATATATATATATATATATATTGTATATATTATAACTAAAAGTAATGAAATTAAATATTTGGTTAAATAATACCAACTCTTGCCTAAGGTCACTCACAGCATCAATTTACTAAGAGGGGAGATAAGCTATACTGGGATTCTCACTTAGTTAAACCAATAGAAAGGCAAATTATCCCTCACTTTGAGGAATGGATGTAGGAAACTCCTACAGTCATAATTTACTTATCTGTCAATTGCAGAAAACAGCTTCTTGAAGGAGTTGCTAGGCTCCATATAATGTTTGACCCATGGCAAACAGTTTTTCAACACTAATGCTGCTGATGATGTTTAATGGTTCAGTTATCTAATATTGCTACATGCATAATGAATTATTTTGTCAATTTTAATTTAATACATATCCTTCAACTTAGAATTTTCATTTCCTTATTGGGTTATGATTTCCTCACTAAGATGAGCTAGTAACTGTGTCTTGCTCTAGCTGGACTTTGGTCTCCCTGTGAAAAAAAATAAATGTTGTCCTTTTATTGGCTTTCTCATTAAGTGAGTGTTATGTAATCCTGGCTACAAATTCTAATGCATTTATACTGTTGCTTCAATTTCTGAGGCTTCACACTGTCACATTTCTATTGTATTCCCTGTTTCCCAGCATAACCCTGCTGCAAGATCTCTTCGTTATTCCTGATGAAATTGATTTTTTACTATATCTAGCCTCCAACCTTCATCACATTATCTTAAACTAATGAGTGGTGCTCATAATTTATGAACATGGGGGAGAAAGTTATTTGTATTCTAACACAAATGAATTGATCTCATTATCAAGAATGGCATCAGTTGCACAAAGGAGACCTACTCAAACTGCCTACTATTAAGTAAAGAGAATAAATGAACATAAAAATTCAAGGCATAATATCAGCTTCCAAGAATTTGGTGAAATACTTCTTTCTACGATCTTCTTTTAGAATTTCAGGCAACTTGTTTTTAAATACAAGTGTAGCAAAAATTCATTAGGATTTTTTTCTTTTAAACAAAATGAAATTTGTTTGGACTTAAACTCTTTGTGTAAACCAGCCTGGCTTCAAACACACAGAGATTCACTTACCTTTGCTTCCCAACTGGACTGCTAGAATTTACAGTGTTGTACCAAGACACCTGGTAGGATTTTCAATAATAATTTGGAAGTCATTGCTAATGTGTTGTGCTTACTGCATAAGGTCCAGTCCCAAATAAAACTTCCATAGATTTTCTTGATCATTTAGCTATAAACAAATGGTTTTTCCTAAATGGAATGTTATACAGGAATGTGATATCATAGTCCAGATATCCTCTGGCTTTTTGAACTGTTGATGCACTATTATTATGAAGCACTAGGTGTTCACTGTCTCTCCCTTCTCTTGAAAGGAATTGTATTGTAAACTGGGCCTCCACAGGCAAGTGTGATGTAAAGCAATGATGGCTTTCTGCTACTCTCAGCAATGATTATTTACATCCGTGCAGCTCATTTTTAGTAAAGGAGTTCTCCACAATGGCATGGGTGCTTATATATGCAAAGGTCTATGATTCTCTAGGAATAACTGTTGGAAAATTCTGGCCCAATAATGTAGATGATGGGGGGTGGGAATCTGCTTTTGATACAATTACTTTTGAGGAAAAGAAGTTTGCAATTTAACTTTTTTTCCTGTTGCTCTAAAACGGCACATATGAAATTTTTGAAAGGAATAATGTTTGTTTAGCTTGATTAATTCTTCATTATTATTGTTGTTTTTACTTTTGGAGGAAAACTGTATACAATTAACTTTCTACTGTAAATCCCTCTTATTTTAGGACTTTATACATTTCTTGTCTAGAGGCAAATATGTTACATAATTAAAACTTTTACTGAAATATTCAGATTGCAAGCATATGGAAGTAAAAAAGTGGTCATGATGATGTTAAATTTAAGGGAATCCTGGTTAGATAATGAAAATGGGAGTGGCATGCTGTAATGAATAAGGTATCTTGTACGTTAAGAAATAAACTGATTAAATTTTTTGTGATAGGAATTCAATTGAATAAGTAAGTAAATGAGCCTACCCACGGGTATGGGCAGGACCCATGACATGTAAGGCAAACTCTCCTCACACTATAGGCAACCCTACCCATGGTCACATCAGAACCTGGTATTGCCAGAACCTCCAAAAAAGTAAATTAGTAATCTCTTAATGCAATCAATTTTAAACTGGGTACTTATACCTATAAAACATGTGATTTCATTAGTGGTTACCAAGGGTTTTATTTGTTAGTATAGAATTTAATTACAAATGAATGATTCAAACACCAATATCTGCCAATGTGAAGTTTTAAGTATATTATACTATATAAAATAATTGCTTTCAATTGTAAAATCAGTTGTCTTTTAAGTTGTTAATGTTTGTGTATCAACTTTCTATATTATGTTTCATATTTTAGTGTTAAAATGGTTAATGACTTCAAAAATTCAAGACTGATAACTTCAAAAATTATTTATGGATCAAATATCTAAACATGTTCGAAATAAACAAAAAATATGTCATGAGTACAGAGATGTGCTCATGAAAGAAACAGTTGCTTCTCTTTCCTTGTGTACTGAGCTCATATCAAGGTCAATATTACAGAATTCCAGGGTTGTTTTCACATATTATAGAAACTTTGGGAGGAGCAGGTAGATTCACATAGGGTAAAACTACATCAGACCTATAGTCTTGTAGTTTTTAATTTTAGCTGTTATGACAATGATACTTTTATGTTTATCTCATCCAAACTGAGTGGTTAGCATCTATTACTAGGGTGAGCTAATATGAGTGTACTTCCAGAGCTACCATCTAGTGTGATGTCCCAATGAAGCTAACATCTGATACCTGCCAGATGGTAGAGTCTGGGAGATATTTCCTGAGAATTTGTAGAATGTTCGGGCATGAAAATACTGTTTTAAGAGGATAACAAAGGTGAAAGAAAGTCTGAGGATGAGGAAAGAAGAGTAAAATAATTTAAAAGCTAATCAAAACTGTACTGCTGTGATTAGTAATAGAAAGTTTTACAATTTTTAAACATGTTTTCAATTTTGGCTTTACCTGTATGTGTGCATTTGTGTGTTTCTGTGTGAGTGTATGCCACACATTTGAATGTGGTAGAGTAAGCCAGACAGAGATGACCAATCTCCTGGGATGGGAGGTACAGGCTATTGAAATTCTGCTCAGTATGGGTACTGGGATTCGTACTTGGTTCTTTCAAGTATAAACTGCTTGTAACTACTAAGCAATCTCACCAGTTCTGAAAGTCTTTTAGCCCTTACAAAACAAGTGGCACACCATGTTTACAAATGGAGGCAAATTCACAAATGACTTATGCAGAAACTGGCTGCATTTGTATGAATCTAGCCAAAAGGACAAAATTTATATTCAGTTTCTTTAATTTGACAAAAATACACTTAGACCTTCATCAAGGAATGTCAATTGTCTTATTGATCCTTGTCCACAGGTTTAGCAGTGGTCTAAATGTTTACATATTTTAAGTATGGAGTTGAAACAATTATGACCACTGCTTCTCCAAATATGAAGCTCAAAGGAATCGCCCTGAAATCACGTTCACAGGACTCCTCTAGACAGCTGAAGGTTGTGGCTGGCTTCATGCACTGGTTTAACTTAGGACTATTGTTCTTTTCTACAATAACATTGTTGGAGAAATCTATTCTTTTTTTTCTTCATACACTGTATTTGACAGTTTCAACTGGGACATCTCATTATATCAAATATATGCAGGTAGAAACTCTGTATTTTACACCTCAATGATTTGACAACTCAGAATTTCATAAAATCGAAGTGTCATTACTTGGGGTTTTTACTTGAAATGTTTCCTGAAAGATTATGTACTGAAAGTGGTCCTGGAAAACAAATGCACATGAATTTCTTTTCATGAAAATTTGCAGTCATTTTGTTTTTATGAAAAATTTGCAAAGAATATGCTTTCATTCCTGCATATATTTTCCTAGATATAGTTGACCTGCATAGATTATTTAGCATCAACTTGGACTATTACGAATATTTGGCCTAATAGAGAATCCTTCGTATTTGCTACTGAGAAACTAATGAGTTTGTGAAGTGATATGAAAACTTTCCACCTATGAAAGCCAAATTCAGAGATTATACATATACTCTCAGAAATACCAACCTGTGTAGACATGTGGGTATGTTTTCCCAGAATATCTCATTTTGTGCCATTTTCAATAATGAACACAAGGGTTAAAGTATAAAAGATGTGTAATGACCTCTTTGGATCAGCAGGACCAGCTGGGTATGTACTTACATATTGACATATATGCCTCAAAAAAGGAAAAAGCTACTCAGTTTGATTTTATTTTTACATTATTTTTTTTAAAAAAAATGTTTGGAATTTCTCTTCTCAGACTTCACATCTCTTTACTGTCAAAATCCCAAGTGTGTTTGTCCTTGCCCCAAATAGTAAAGTGATAAAAATGCATTATTATTTGAGCGAACTGACTTTTACTTTCTAAGTTTGTTGTGCAATCTTGAAGACAGGATTATATTTGGTATATTGCAACCAGCAGCAAATAATCAATGTATAACTCAGAAACAGTAGTTACCTTTAAGTACTACTACTTAAAATAACAAAATAACTAATCTAAAGGCTAAAAAAAGTTGAGAAAGCTTTTTGAAGTCATTTTGATTTTTTGCTTAGTTATATGGTTGGTTTTTGCTTATTCTTGCTCTAATTCACAATGGAATCTGCATTTACGTAAACTGTCTCCTAACAAGATACAATGATTAAATATAGAATATTAAACTATTTAGAAATTATAAAATCATTATATAATTTCGCCCCTTCACAATTGCTTCCCATCAATGCCTCTCATGCACCTCCTTGGTCTACCTAAACTTCACAATCTCTTTTTCATAAGTTCTGATTTCATCTATATATCTCTATATACAAATACCTCTATCTATCTATTTATCTATCTATCTATCTATCTATCTATCT
>NC_034591.1:45817718-45821327 GCF_900095145.1 Mus pahari
TCTGTCTGTCTGTCTGTCTGTCTGTCTGTCTGTCTGTCTGTCTATCTATCTATCTATCTATCTATTTATCTATCTATCTATCTATCTATCTATCTGTCTGTCTGTCTGTCTGTCTGTCTGTCTATCTATCTATCTATCTATCTATCTATCTATCTATCTATCTATCTATATCATCTCTATCTCTATCAATCTATCATCTATCTATGAAAACTCAGAGCTGACCACTTTGTATTAAATAATCAGATTGGGGCACTTCCCGGAGGAAGATTATTTTCTTGTTCTAGAAAATCCACAGTTGCTTGGGTAGAGGCCACAGTGAATTTTCTCCATTTTATATTACCATGTTTCTTGGCATAAGATATCTTCCTTAAAATGTATCTGTGTTTGTTGTTGTTATCTCAGTGTTAAATCAGATTCTTGTTATACATAGGTAGACAGTTTCATTGAAGTCTCATTCAAAACGACCACTAAATTTCTACTTAAATTAAACTCCAAAGAAAGTTATAATCTTTCCTATCCACTTATAGGCAGAATGAGTTTGACACTATGAATTTAAAATAGTACTATAATGAATGTTTTAAATGAAGCACAAATACATCAACTTTTACTCTTCTTCTCCACCATCCAGGCGCTCCCAGGTACATCCCTCCTACAGTCACCTCTTACTGCCCTACTACTAAGTTGATAGACTTTTTCTTGGTTATTACTACATGCAAAAGTATGAAAAATATGTATGCATGTTTGTATGTATGTATTTGTAGATGTATGTAAACAGGCATTATATATATATATATATATATATATATATATATATATATATATATATGCATATGTGTACTCATATACATATTTTCAGGACTAATCACTATAGAATGAACAACCCACAAGGGGGCTTATGCTTAGGAAGGCCAAATCTCCTCCTAGTAGTCATCACTTGCCTATAGCTCTTTGTCCATGGGTGGCCCCACCAAAAAATTCCACCTTTTACCTTAATAGGTCTAATGCTATTTCGTTCGTTCTGGTCTTGTTGGTGTAGCCATTTCTAAGATAAATTGTTCTACAGAAGACTTTCTCATATTTTAACTTTCATCTCTTCTGTCATACCCCCTGATCTATAGATGCCAGAGCTGTGATGTATGTGTATCCATTGGGTCTGGGCTCCCCACAATCTCTTGATCTTTGCATTACATACAGTTGTAGTTTTCTGTGGTGGGTACCATTTTCTGTAAAAAAAAAGAAACTGATTTGATTCCAGGTACTAGCCACATTTCACCTTGAGCAGGAGCCTGATATAGTTGTCTCTGGAGAGGCTCTGCCAGAGCATGACAAATTCAGATGCAGATCTTAGCAGCCAACAATTGGACTGAGTAGAAGGACCCCAATGGGGAAGCTAGAGAAAGGACTGAAGAAACTGAATGGGTTTGCATGGCTCCAGCTTCATATGTAGCAGAGGATGGCCTTATTTGGCATCAGTGGGAAGAGAGGCTTTGTCCTGTGAATGCTCAATGCCCCGATATAGGGGAATGCAGGTGGGAGTTGATGGGCAGTTGGGAAAGCACCCTCATAGAAGCAGGCATATGAGGGTGAAATAGGGGTTTGTGGAGGGGAAATTGAGAAAGGTGATAACATTTGAAATGTAAATAAATAAACTATCAAACAAAAAAGGAAAAAATAGAATTTAGTAGAGAATCATGGTGCTATCTATAATGAAGTGATGGTAGTAGATTATTTTTGAGGTCTATGACTGCACTAGTCCAGTAATCTGGGTAGGATTTGAATACAAGACAGTTTGTTTAGATTCTGCATGGACTTTAAGTCTAATTAAATAGCCATTGGTTAACTTTAATAATTGACGGTTATGCTGTTATCTTGGTATACTGGTTATTGTGGTGGTTCACTAATGTTTTAGATTCCCTTCCTTAGCAGTGTGGACAGCATTTTCTAAAACCATGAATGCTTGATTAAGGAATAGAGGTTCAGTTCAGGTCTAGAATGAACTGCTTGAGTCCCCTGTCCTAACTTCACAGTGTCTTCAGCATTAGGACCTGTCCCCCAGAGAGGCAACCAAAATCTATATCAATAACCTATATTGTTCACTCAAATATTGTTCAAATATATTGTTCATTCAAGGGAAGTTTCTCATGATGCATTTTGGATTATTGGTTAGTTTATTGATCTTCCAGTAAGTATTACCAGCTCAAGTGGCTTAATCGTGTGTGTGTGTATGTGTGTGTGTGTGTGCCTGTGTTTATGTGTGTGTTATGAATTTATGATGTACTGTGTATTATTTGAGTAATTATAAAGTAATATGATTTATTGGGATCTTATCAAATGACCTTGGTGTTATTTGCCCTTTGTACCTGATTCCATTTACATATTGACTTCTTTTACTCATCTCAGTTGTGATCCCCTTCCAGTTATCCTCTTTTCCATATCTTTTCTTTATATCATCTGTACTTAGATATTCCTATCTAAGCCCTGAACCTCAGCCTATAGTACCTTTATAATTTCCTGTCTTCTGTGGCTACTTCACTTGGAGTTAGGAGCTACAGATGATCAAAAATATTTGTCTTTCTAGGCCTGGCTTACCTAACCTAATATAATCTTTTCTATTTCCATTTATTAACCTACAAATTAGATATTTCTCACAGCTGCAGAGTAGTCTGTTGGGTATATGTACTACATTTACATTGTGTTTTCTTCTGTGTAACAAATATTTTAAAACCTATCTCATGTTACTTTCTCCATAGAAATACAAGAAGAGACATAAAGAGTTACTGAGTCTGAAGTGCAAGAGTACTTTATCAGGCCACAGCATACTTTTCTTACCACCTATTACCAATTTTGAGAACAAGGTTTCTGTGAATCTGCTTTATCTTATGATGGGACTTGTAATTTCCTTATGTTTTAATTAGCATTTGAGTTTCTCATGGTATTAATGGATCTATCAATATAATTTTAATAGCCCTGTTTCCAACTATTATTCTTTACTGCCAGAGAAACTTATAACAAAAAATAGTAACATTATTACTGTGAGAGTTACATTTTGTCCTACAAAAAAAGATGTATTGATAACATAAACCATGGAGTATGCTACTACAATATAAGAAACAGAGCTTTTGCTTGTTATAAAGACTACGATGTTAGAGTCAGAATGGGACTTAATCTCTAAGAGAGATATCTTTGTAAAGAGACAAATATTTAGGGAAACAGAAATTCTTAAAAAATTCTGTAAGTCTGGTTGCTATCTTGAAATGCAATCTGGACTTCTACTACAGCTGTCCTGGCTTCATGTGCTGAAGCTGAGCAAAACACTTTCATAGTTGTCTTTTGAACAGGGAAGGAGGTCAGAGACTTTCTCAATACAATCTAATTCTTTTCAAATGGATTTGAAATCACACAGTCTTGAGCCTTCAAGAGGGAAGTCTTGCTCACAAGGATTCTGCCTATTGTCTCAGTCCGGGCTGGATGCCCTTCTAACAGTGACCTACTTTCTTTAAGATTTGTGGTACCCTAGATGTCCCTCAATAGAGGAATGGATACAGAAACTGTGGTACATTTACACAATGGAGTACTACTCAGCTATTAAAAACAATGAATTTATGAAAT
>NC_034591.1:45822113-45848547 GCF_900095145.1 Mus pahari
AAAGAAAATAATAATAATAAAAAAATTTTATTAAAAAAAAAAAAGATTTGTGGTACCCATGTCCTCCTTCTGGATTGTCATGTACAGCCTTAAAAGGAAGGGAGGTGCCTAAGCTTATTGCAACTTGATATACCATGTTTGGCTGATATCTCTGGGAGGCCTTCCGTATTCTGAAGGGAAATAGGAAAGGGAAATAAAGATGTGGGGGTATGGAGGAAGTGAGGACAGAGAGAGAAGGAAAATTGTAGTAAGGACATAATATATGAAAGAATAAATTCATATATATATGAGTTTTAGCTACTTTCTGCACACCCACCCAGTTTACAACTTGAAACTTATACATGGGTCCCTCTTTGCCTTATCTAACAGAGAAGTGACTATAACCCATGCAACAGTCTGAGTACTGCTGTGTCCTGAATTATCTTTTGTGAATTAAATTAGTTCATTACTTTTGAAACAGCCTCACTGAAGAAAGTTGGCATATAAGCATGAAGTAACAGAATTCTATCCATTGATAGAATGTAGTATAAATAGTCTTTAGTTCAGATCCCAACAGAGTTTTTGTTCCTTTCTGATGCATCGTCATGATACAATTCTGCACTTACTTTCGTTCTATCAGAACTTGAATCTTCTATCTTCCTAACAGAACAGTGCTTTGAACTTTGCTTGGGGCATTTTAGATGCTTATATTCTTATGGCTACAAGGTCCATCCATATTTCTACCACAAGTCAGGTTTAAAACCTCACAAACCCCATGGTCAAGGAGTTTATAGCCAAGGACCCATTTCTCAGTACTATTTTCTGTATTATTCACTTTGGCATGTTGCTATGACAACTTAAGGAATGAAAGGTTGGTAATGGTTTGCAGTTTGAAGATAGAGGGCATCATTTCAGGGTATGTTCTTCAGTCAAGAAGCAGACAGAAGTAATGCTGGCCTCGGTTTACATTGTCCTCTTCCTAAAAGTTTAAGCTAAGACTCCACCGAGTGGATTGGTATCACCCATTTTCAGAGTGTGTCTTTTCTTCTTAAACTTTATTCCAAACAACTCTAAAGACACATCCAGAAGAGATTCTCCCCAGTGATTAAAAATCAAGACATGTTGGGGATGAATATTAATTATTATAGAAACGAAAGGGAATTTTCTGTGATTTTCAAGTGCAAGTGAAGAGGGAATCTACTTTACTGAAAAGATTTTACTAGTCAAAAGAACAATTTCAGCAGTTTTGATGAAGCCAGGTATTAGAATCACAGACTGTTCTATGGAACTGAAATTCCACAGTCATTCTATGATTTCTTTCTCCTTCCAGATACTCATACTTTCTCTTCAATATCTGTGTTAATCTCATCGTTTTCTACAACTAATTTTGATAATACCAGCTACTGTTCTGTTTCTGTCAACAAGACCAAATTATTTCCTAAGTAAAGCTTTTGGGTTCTTTTTGTTTGTTTGTTTGTTTGTTTTTGTTGGTTTGATTGTTTGTTTTGGGACAGGGTTTCTCTGTATAGCCCTGGCTGTCCTGGAACTCATTTCGTAGGCCAGGCTGGCCTCGAATTCAGAAATCAGCCTGCCTCTGACTGTGGGGATTAAAGGTGTGCGCCATCACTGACCAGCTAGATTTTGGATTCTTTAAAGCAAAGTGTTACACATAGAAGAAATTGAAGAAATGATCAAAATATACTTAATTACAAATATAACACAAACATAGGAATGGATATTGAATTTAAATGGTGCCTTCCATATAAAATGCTCATTGCTTTTGATACTACAGTTTGTAACATTTTCTTAGAAATAGCTATACCAAAGACATTTATAGTTAAGGATATCAACTGGCAGTTATATACAATTTAAGATCATCCTTAGTTTAGTTACTAGTGTTTTTACAGAGAGGACAGTCTGGTCAAAGTGACAGAAGTCAATCTGCAAAATGCTAAAAAGTTGGGAGACAAGAGTAAGTGGGCCTCTTTAAAGACAATTCTTTTCTCTAGTTCCTTTGGAGTACTCATGGCCATAAGATACACTGACTTTTGTCTTCAGACCATGAGGGAATAAAATTATTGTGTTTGAAGCCATTATGGTAATTGTTATGCTGGCCCTAGGAAATTAGTGTGATCAATTTAGAATAAAGCTTGCAAAAGAATTTCATTCCCTAATTTTTCTCTATTTCATTTCCTCTTGTATATTCAGGATGAGTTATATAATACATATTTGATTATATTAATTCTAGAGAATTTTACTGTGGAAAATCATTTGTTGCATTCCATATAAAATTCCACCATAACTTTCATACATCCACGGAAAGGTTTTCTATAATCAAAGTAGCTTTTCAATACTATATTGCTTTACTATATTGTAGTAAATGAAATACTACAATCCTAGAAAGGAATTAGTAATTTATAATTTTGGGGAATAACTCAGACACTTCTTTTTTAGTGATTTTTTTGTAGTTAAACTTAGGTAACCCAATTGTTTGTATTGCATTGTAAATATATATGCTGCATATAGCCGATTCTACATTACAATGAAAAAATTGAATATCAAGAATCACCCGCATATATGGCCTGCAAAAGTGATAAAATTATCTCTTTATAAGAAAATCCCAGCTCTTGAAATAATCTACAATCATGCACATCATTAATTCTTCCATGTATAGCATGTGTTGTATGTTTCCCCCGGAAGTCCCTCAACAGAGGAATGGATACAGAAAATGTTGTACATTTACACAATGGAGTACTACTCAGCAATTAAAAACAATGACTTCATGAAATACTTAGGCAAATGGATGCATCTGGAGGATATCATCCTGAGTGAGGTAACCTAATCACAAAAGAACACACATGGTATGCACTCACTGATAAGCAGATATTAGCCCAGAAACTTAGAATATCCAAGATACAATTTCCAAAACACATGAAACTCAAGAAGAAGGAAGACCAACATGTGGATACTTCATTTCTTCTTAGGATGGGGTACAAAGTACCCATGGAAGGAGTTACAGAGACAAAGTTCGGAGCTAAGATGGAAGGAAAGACCATCCAAAACTGCCCAACCCGGGGATCCTTCCCATATACAACCACTAAACCCAGACACTAATGCATATGCCAGAAAGATTCTGCTGAGAGGACCCTGACATAGCTCTCTTTTATGAGTCTATGCCAGTACCTGGCAAATACAGAAGTGGATGCTCACAGTCTTCTATTGGATGGAACACAGGGCCCCTAATGAAGTAGATAGAGAAAGTATCCAAGGAGTTAAAGGGGTCTGCAACCCTATAAGAGGAACAACAATATGAACTAACCAGTATTCCCCAGAGCTGTGTCTGTAGTTGCATATGTAGCAGAGGATGAACTAGTCGGCCATCAATTGGAGAAGAGGCCCTTGGTATTGCGAAGATTCTATGCCTTAGTATAGGGGAATGCCAGGGCCTAGAAGCAGGAGTGGGTGTGTTGGGGAGCAGGGCGGTGGCGGGAGGGTAAAGAGGGCTTTGGGGATAGCATTTGAAATGTAAATGAAGAAAATATCTAATAAAATAAAAAAGGAAAAAAATCAAAAAGTGTGGCTCTTGTGTGGGTGTTTTTATTGATATTTTCAAAGAGCATATTTGTCATTGTCCCACGATATTCACTTAATTATTAGATTTCTTATAAATGTTTATAGAATTAAGTTCATTCATTTAATCAGAAACTTGTCAACTATAATATATAGTTTAAATATTACCATTAATTATATTCTGAGATATTAATTATAGGCTTGCAATTATACCATTAACACTAGCATAAGCATATTAATTAGAGAGATTTTTTGATAAATTTGTTGACAGATATATTGAGATAGAGTCTATTAAGTTGGAATAAGACTGGTTGGCACTAGTGATAGTAAAATCCTAAGCTTCTACTTCATTTGTGTGAAGAACTTGAGGTTACCATTTTAAGAAATCAGAGACGCTTTGGATATCTCCTTGAAGCAGACATAAGTGTAATATTAAAAATATTCAACCGGGAGAATCTGGAAAATGGTGCAAATAAGATATATTTCAAATGGGAAGGCAGTTGAAATAAATATTGAAACTCTACAAAGAGGAAACAATAGATCTGAATATAGGGTGAGTTTAACAACGCAGGAGTCCAGTCCAGTCCAGTCCAGTCCAGTCCAGTCCAGTCCAGAGAAAACAAGTTCTCTGTCTCTACTACATCCCTTTATACTTCTTTGCTTCTCCTCTCCTTCTTACTGCTTTTTCTCTTGTCTTTATTTTATTTTGAGAAAAGTTCTTCCTATGTAGACCTAGGTGACCTGTAATGTCTGTATAGACCAAGCAGAACTTGAATTCCAGAAGTCTGTCTGTATTTGTTTCATCAGTTCTTGGATTAAAAGTGAGTCCTACTATACCCAGCCTTGCTGTTGCTGCTGTTGTTCTGCCATTCTTTATTTTTATTATTATTTTATCATTTTAAATATTTATTCTTAATTTTGTGTATGTCTTTGAGTAGGTATGAACCAGATTTAAGCAGTTATGATAATCTAAATGAAAATTTATTTCTAATTTTTCTGTGTATATAATACAATTTTTAAACTGAAGCATTCTAATGTCCATATAGACATATATATCCATGTGTATGTGTGTGTGTGTGTGTGTGTGTGTGTGTGTGAAATCAGATGCAGTAAACACAGAAACTTTCTAAGAATATAAGCATTATGTCAGTATTATATTTAGTAAAAATAATAATATTATTTCCATTATAGCTTTCTATTCTGATAAAAGCATGACATGAGCATGTCTGCAAAGAATTGCGTATTTCTTTTTCTGATCCAAATATTTCATGAGATGAAAGCTTCAGAATTAAGCAGATGCAAATTCATAGTTTACATTCTCTTACTTGTCAGTCAGTGTATAGAACCATTTCTTCTATGTGGAGGTCAGAAGTAAAACTATAAAAAGAGGAAAAATTAACATGAGAAAAATAAGTTCTAGGTCTCCACTTTCTCTACATGGCAAAGCTGCTATAAAAATTGCATCCTTCTTCATTTGCATTATATTACTTTTCCTTACTTTTTCTTCTCTTGCAGAAATTGCAACCCCTGTGTGACATCTAAGAATTATATAATATCTTTATTTATTTGTTTGTCCTGTTGATTCCTGCTATTTATTGAAGTCTTCTCAATTGTACCATTTCTACAATTCAGATTAATGCTTTCAAAATAACATAAGGTACATGTCCTTAAAATCACGAACACTGGGGAACAAATATTATATTTGCAATATCCCTTATAACTTGTTTCTTCTCCTATTATAATCTGTATTTTAAACAATTGCCCTCTCAAACTGAAAAATATGACAGAGTTTTGTCTTTGTTCTTTGCTAAGCTGTAGTCAGAGAACACTTTACAAAATGAAATGCTATGTAACAAATGAAATGTATAATTTGGTCCATATATGAGCAATTAGAGAAGAGAAAAATACACTTGGTTTATCTCATGTATAGAATGCAAGGCATAATCTATTATTTATGCTAACCAGGGTAGTTGCTATGATTTTATTATGATTAAAGTGTAGCCTCCCAGGCTTCAGGTTTTGTTACTCACTTTGTCATGCTGGGTTCCCTGGGCCTTTAAGACATTAGACCAGATAAGAGCTCATTCAGTAAGGGAAATTATGGAAGTTGTTCATTTGGCAAATTGATTTTGTCTCAGCCAGAGGGTATTAAAAAAAAAACATGCCAGATCTCTGAATTGTCCTTTCTTTCCTGTATTCTCTGGATGTGACCTCTCCTCTCCCCTGCTACTGTTATATGCAGATTAGTTTATTGTGGTATATGTATCTACATATGTATATATGTAGAAGCCCCTTTGTGTGGAGGTGGACCATGCTTTTCTAAAGGCTTTTGTTTTGAGGTAAGGTCTTTTTAAGGTAGATTAAACGCAAATGCCTTTTTTATGAGAAGTTTGTAAGGGCAATCTGACCATTATATTTTATAAAATCCAAGTACATTTTAGGACAAATCTCTGCATTTGATTTGGGAAAAATGTTTCTATGACCGACGTGAAATATAACACTAGCAGATTAATTTCATGAAATACTTGTAGTTTTGCACCACTCCGTTTTTTTTTTAAAATAAATTTTTATTTATATGCAAAAAAAAAATTTAAAAAATGTATATGTATATATATACATGTATATGTATATATCATAAACATCATAATACATGCATTCATATATATCATAAATTAATACATGTATAATATAAAAATTTATACAATATAGTCTATTTTTTCTGGTACACAATAGATTCCATACAATGATTAATCAGTATTTTTTATCATCAGTCATAAAATAAAATTGTACACAAAATATGGACTTTTGTACAAAATTCTAGTAAACAGCACTACAGAATATATTCAGGATAAAGTAAACTTCTAATATTTAAATAAGTAATTTAGCAAAATTCAAGGCATAAATAGACATTAATTATAAGGTTACACATTCATATGTTTATATGTATATGATTCAAATGTTGTCTAGACCACCAGCAATAGTAAAAATTACCTGAGATATCTAAAAGTTATTATAGAGTAACAAATGTTACCATATGTACTTACACAGACACATCATGCTGGTGTTAATAAAACCGAAACAATCCATATTTACTACTAGCTAAAAGTTGTGCAAGGAAAATTTTATATAAATGCATTCAATTTTATACAAAATGGTTTCGTGTTATTTATATTCTTATCTCTGTTAATGTGTGTGTGCCCATGTGTATCACAGTGCATATGTGGAAGCCCAAGCTTAGGAGACTCAGTGCTGTATTTTTACCTTTGAATTTAATACACTAGCAGCTTTTCCCTTTATTCAGTGTGATAAGTTATATGATCATTCTGACTTCCCAATAATAATCAACTAGTCGATGATAGAGGTTGGTAATAGCACATTTTATTTTTCAAGTATAAATTATATATTTAACAAAGTAAATTTTGAGCCAAGTGGTAAACATCGATTTTTGCATTTTTCTAAGGTTTGGATGATAGTATATTTTACTACGATTCTAAAATTTACTGAGTTCAATATGTTTTTCTTAAATGAATAAATGACATACCAGCTAAAAGAAAAGATCACTTTTTCAGATAAATATTTTTGGATTAAAATGCTGAGAAATAATTCAATTTTTATTGAGGACCTGTAATTCATATGTATTTATATATTTGCTGTCTTCATTTTTGTTCTGTCAAAGAGGGTGAATTTATGCTGGAGTCTTCCAATAAACTACCACAAATTACATGATTGACAGAAACTTCTACTTTTGAAATATGACTTCTCTGTCTATGATTTACATTAAACTACTTTTAGACTACACAGCTACAGAACATAGTTAAAGAGTAAAAAAAAAAAAATCTATTCTAGAGAAAAGGTGGTAATTTATTAGAATATCCAGGCCCAGTTCATTTTTATTGGAAATGCCAGAAAACCCAACTGGAACTCACTCACATGCAAGTCTTTATGGCTTACCTAATGAGATTATAGGACTCACAAACCATCAGCTCTTCTCAGAAAGGACTGCTGACAAGGATTTGAGAGATAACAAGTGTTACATTTTCTTCCATGTGTTCTGTCACATTATTCAGTTTTGTTGCTGACTAGCTAGTTTTCTGCGTTGTGAATTCTTTGCTATGGAGAATGTGGCATTGGTGATTCTCTAGTTAGCATAGTTTCCATTTTGTTGTGTAAGGGACATTTCACATTATACTGTAGTCCTTGGATTTAACCAGTCACAGAGGAATACACTTATGAGTCTGATACTTGCTCAACTGTCCAAAAGTATCATTAGATTTGTTGTGTACAATTATTGGCAATTCCCAGTTCAACCACACAGTTAGAGTCAAGGGAGAAATGATCCCGCAAAAGAAAAGGGTACTGTGCTATTCCAGCAGTGTTTAGTGATTGAGGAAATCAATCAGTGTGTGGCTTTCAGCTGGAAACATTATGTTTTAACATGATAATGTTAATGTACAAGATTCTGTAACACTCCCATAGACTTTAGTCTGTAGCTTCCACCCCTAAAATCTTTCAAAATGTTTGTGCATGTAAAAAGCAGATATTCAAATTATTTCTGAAAATAATTATGTTTATGTTTCTCTTAAAAAAAAACAAGAAACTTAATGCTGGACAGATTAGTTCTCTGTTGAAGATATATATCCTAAGGTTCCTGCCATTTCTGATAACAGTGAAATAATGAAGCCATATGTGGTTATGGCAGATGGTGAAAGTCAAGAGAATAAGAACAAGAGTTTTAAGAACAACAGATTTCCTTTTCACACACACACACACACACACACACACACACACACATATATATATATATATATGAATATATATATATATATATATATATGAATATATGATGCACACATGCATGCACACATACACACACACACACACACACACACACAAAACTAGTCACACATTTTGTAGACAATATATAGTCAGTCTATCTAGGTTTTAGGTCCAGAACAGTTTTCTTTTCTGAGTTGTGAATTTTATATAAATTATATGGCATAGACTTATGTGTTTGAACATTTGCTTCTTAGGTCACTATCTCATTTGGGAAACTTGTAGACTCTATAAGAGGTGGAATTTTTTTGGAGGAAATGGGTTATCCGTATGTGTGTTGCGATTTGACAGGCCCAGTTTATTATGTGTTATCGGCTTCTAGACTACAGTCACAGTGAACCATAATCCCTATTATACTGTTAGGCAGAATGAACTATTCTTCCTCTAAATGGCTTGTGGTCAGGTATTGAGTCACTACAAAGAGAAAAAAAATGCATAAAATTGCTCTTGAGAAACATGGGGTTGTTTATAGGGTAAGCCTGATCATTGATGTTCTGAGACTCTGACTCTTTGAATTGGTTTATGAGAAGAGCCGGGCAGTGGTGGCGCATGCCTTTAATCCCAGCACTTGGGAGGCAGAGGCAGGCAGATCTCTGAGTTCGAGGCCAGCCTGGTCTACAAAGTGAGTTCCAGGACAGCCAGAGCTATACAGAGTGGAAATTTGGGATATTTAGAGTTAAAATATTATTTTAGAATGCTCTAAGCAGAGTTTGAGTCATCCTGGAGGTTGAAAAGGCTTGCATGCTGAGAATCCCAGCTCATGCGTTATTCAGGGAAAAAATAAGAATCCATTTGGAGGTTTGGCTAGAGGCCACTGCTGTGATATTCTGGCAAATAGATAGATCGGATATATATGAATTATATATAGAGAGATGGGGAGATAGAGAGGTAGAGATCGAGGTACATACAGATGTAGATGATAAAGATGATGGAAATATATATATATATATATATATATATATATATATATATATATATGAGATGCAGATTTAGAGATAGATATAGAATTCTCTATAAATATTCATGGCTGCATTCTTTAAATGACTGAGAATGATGGGGGATAAATTACAAAGCAATAAACTAATTTGTTCATTAGAGGAAATGTCAAGATTGGGCAGTAGTCAGGCTACACCATAGTTACTATTATCTGCTTGTATCCAGGTCTATAGTGAGTGAGCTAAACAAATACAAGAGAAAAATTAACCAAAAAATCCTTAGAAAACTTTTATTGCCCAAAGTAGTATGAAAATTTTAAAATTACAGACAAGGTGAATATCGAGAGAAAAGCTGTATAAAATATGTTAAGAAGATTACCACATTAATAAAAAGAAACTTCATGCATCATTATTGTGGGGTAATAGAAAGTGTTTCATGGGTCAAAACAATAGCCAAGAAAAGATTCATCTTGCAAAATCCTAAAAGGGCCCAAACTGAAAAATTCCTCAGTTTTAAAAAGTTTTCTCAGATTGAGCTATCAAGTCATGTCAGCTTTTGATCAGGGGGTCCAGCCTCTAACAAAGTCTAGCAGTAAAGCATCCACTATCATTTGTATGGTATTGTTTTTGTAGGTATTATAGATGCAAGTCTGAAGATATGAAGACCTTAGCCCACGATACCACACAGTTTGTAAAATGTCAGAGTCTTATCAAACGAGCCTTGCTGATCTGAGGCTGTTGTATGAACTGGGAAGGTCAAATCTAACTTATAAAGAAGATGTCTTAATGCTAGAGATGCTAGAATCATGAGATGCCAACCTAAGAAACTGATAGAGTGAGTCTTGACCCAAAAGAGAGGCTATGTGTATTTCAGAAATAGAGTTGGAGGTACAGGGTATACTGCCCTAGACCTTTGCCCCCTCATGGTTCTATCAAGAGCTCTAAATCCTAGATATATAGAGCTTCATGTTTGGTATTTCCCCAGCTTGGCTCTGTCCCTGCTTTTGTTTTGGAAGAATCATCTAATTTTCTTATGGAGAATGGAAATATGTATTCTGTTACATTGCACTTTCACACTGTGTAACTTTTTGTATACAGTTATGGGATTTCTTGAGTCTCAGAAGAGAAATTGCAATTTGGAAGAGTATTGGGACTGCTGAAGAATATGAAGACTTTTGGAATTGGAGTGACTGCATTTCCAGTACAAAATTCCTTCGACCTTACAGGGACAAGAATGGATTATCGTTTCAATGTGAACAATCTGTCATAGACAGGTGCATTTGAATGTTTTGTCCTTATTTGGTGATTTTGTTTGTAAAGCCACTATGAAGTGGAGATTGTTGAGGAAGACAGTTGCTGGGAGCAGGACTTTTAGTGTGAAAGCTCTGTATCAATTTCTATCAGTTTCTGTTGCCTGATATGACTCAGTGTCATAAGCTACCAGGGCGCCATGCAGTTTTTGACATTATAGGTAAATTGTTAAGGGATATGAAGTCTCTCTCTTTTAAGTTACTTTTTCAGACATTTGGTCAAAACCAAACTAATATATCATGTAACCCTGATATGTTTTTCAGATTTGGGGTGAACGGCTAACAATTTCATGTTTTGTTTTTTTGTATGTCAAATGAGATGTTATTATTGTGGATTTTTATAACTTAATGCATTCTCTCATTTCTATGACTGTTAGAGTTGTAGAAGCACAAGAGATAAAACCTAAGGAAGTTTTAGTTCAAAAATTGGATATTAAATGGAAAGTGGGTTAGGGCGAGGAAGTGTTCTGGCTAGTTAAAATTTCAACTAAGCGGTGTTCTTGTTCATTTTGTGGATAGATTTATTCTGATCCAGAGTGATAGGATATATGCTAATTCATTGCCTCCTTTCTGAGGAAGCAAAGTGCTGTACAGAATGCAATGCATGAATTGATGTAAGTCGGGTTTTGTTTTCTCAGACAGTTACAGGTTTCTAGTTTCATCAGGTTTATCTTCCTGACCAAATGACTTAGATGACTTCCCTCAATCTAAAAAGAAAGATGGGCTAATATGTCTGCAGCCAGAGTAAGAACAAAGGATGTGAATCATTACAAAAGCCAGATGCTACTAGAGGCCTGAGCTAAGTTCTGGAGCAACATGCTACTATTCCAGGGCTTCGTAGAATTCCCTTTGGAAGTTGTGCAGAAGTTTGAAATCTTTCTGAAAAGAGGTATCTTTCCTCTTTGACCTGCTGTGAATTAACTGAAGGGAAGAAGAACACTGCTGTATCATTTTTTGTGAAACAAACAAACAAACAGACAAGTAAGATACAATAGTTTGACCCTGAGTACATACAGGCACTTATTGGCTGATAATCTGAATTCAATCCCCATAACAGGGGAGAGAACTGGCTCCTGATGCTCTTTCCCTGGCCTTACACAAGTGTCATGGCACACATGAGCACATATCACACACACACACACACACACACACACACACACACACACACTATTACTACTACTACTACTACTACTACTACTAAATAGATTTTAAAAGGAAATAAAATCAGTTTTCAGATAAACTATCATATGACACATTTTCTAACTAGTATAGAATATTATCTAAATATGAACAAATGTAGTCAGTGACATCCTGCTGTCACAATAATGATATGTCACCTCCAAAATCGCTCTCTCTTTTTTCCTTTCCACATTGCTGCCACAGGCTGGCTCCTGAGGAAAGATATTTTACTCTCTGTCACTACAGAATTTCCTCTCCTTAAAATTCCCATGACAGTAGTCATCCCAGTCCATAGATAGGTTCATCCAGTGTAGTTTCTGGCATAATGCTTTTGTGAGTAATTTATATCTTCATTAGTAATTTAATCCATTAGTTATTGAGTATTATATTGTATGAATACAAAGGAATTTCTTTATACAGCTAGCATTGATTTATTGTTCATTGTTCATGAAAACCATTTTCAAGTTATTCATAATACAACCCCTTTCCCATTTAGCCTGACTCAGGGAGAGATGATGTGGTAACAGTACCAATGACTTGATATAAAAGCTCTTTAAATGCTTTCTAAAGTAGACACAGCGTCTTGTAGCTAGGATGGCAGTTCCAATCACCACCTACAGGCAACAATGCTTATTATTATCATCTCTGTTGACATGAGCCAAAATTTGTGTCAGAAGATTTTCAGAGCTTTAATTTTCATTTTTATTAACACTACACTATGATCATATTCCATCCATGGGCAATTTTTTTCGCCAAGTACTTGTTCATATGCTTTCCCAAATAGATGAAAATATTGTCCTTCATACAATCTATTATACACTTGCCAGTGTTTTCACATTCTGAACTTGGGCATATTCTTTGTAGTATTTCTAGTAGTGGTTATTAATCTCATCAGTTTTACATTAAAAAATATTTATTCTTCCTTCATATAATACATCTTGACCTCAGCTTCCCTTCCCTCCATACCAACTACATCCTTCCACCTCCCCCAGATGCAAAGCCCACTTTATGCTCCTAGAAAATAGCAGGCCTCCCAGAGACATTAACTAAACACAAGACAACACTATAGTCTAATAGCAGATTTTTTAAAAAGAATTTTAAATTTATACATATATGAAGAATAGATTTCCATTGTAATTTTAAACAATATTTCCTAATTTAAAAATGTATATATCTATGAAGCATTATAATTAGGATGATGTTATTGTAATACTACTGATTAATATTGCTTTAATGAGTATTCTCTCTGTTTTGACCTGTGATCAATTAAAAAAGAAAGAAGAAAGAATTCATCAATATATTTTCAAAAAAGAAAAAAGTGCTAAATTTTAACTCCTTGTTAAAAACAATCTTCAAGTTTAAAATTTTGAACATATAAGGAACTGATTAAGGAATAGAAAAAATTCACACATAGAGAAGACCTTTTAAAGAATTTAATAAAATCCATTTTGAGATTATAAAAATACACAAAAAATATCTGAATAGATCAAAGTACCAGCAACCAGAAAAAAAAGTGTTATATTTCAATATACCAAGATAATTGAAAAGAGTAGATGATGATACAAATATCTAATAATTAACTTTACCAAACTCATTAGCTACTGTGGATGCCAAGAAGTGCTTGCTGACAGGTGTGGAGGGAGGAGGAGCTGAGGTCCAGATGTATTGTAGGGAAGAAAAATAAAAAACAAAAACAAAAACAGAAAACAGAAAACAAAATAAAACAAAAAACCCCAAAAATAAAAAACTTAAGGGTTCAAAATATAGCTGTTTCCCGCGAGGCTCTGCCAGAACCTGACAAATACAGAGACAGATGCTCGCAGCCAACCATTGAACTGAGCACAAGGTGCCCAAGGGAGGAGTGAGAAAAAGCACTGGAGGAGTTGAAAGAGTTTGTAAACCCATAGGAAGGACAACAATATCAACCAACCAGACCCTGCAGAGCTCCAAGGGAGTAAACCACACCCAAAGAATACACATGGAGGGACCCATGCCTCCAGCAGCATGTGTAACAGAGGATGGCCTTGTGGGACACCAATGGGAGGAGAGGCCCTTGTTCTTGTGAAAGCTTTATGCCCCAGTGTAGGGGAATGCCAGAGTGGGGAGGTGGGAATGGGTGGGTAGGTGTGGTAGAACCCTCATAAAAGCAGGAGGAGAGAGGATGGAATGGGGGTTTCCAGAGGGAGAAACCTAGAAAGGGAACAACATTTGAAATGTAAATAAATAAAATAATCAATAAAAAAATTCCATCAACATTTCGGTAGATTAGTTGTATCAGGTGGTTCTGTGCACAATTCCTAGCACATTGGACTTCTAGTGATAAAATAAGTAAGCAGAGCCGGGCATGGTGGCGCACACCTTTAATCCCAGCACTTGGGAGGCAGAGGCAGGCAGATTTCTGAGTTCGAGGCCAGCCTGGTCTACAAAGTGAGTTCCAGGACAGCCAGGGCTACAAAGAGAAACCCTGTCTCAAATAAAAGAAAAAAAAAAGTAAGCAGGAAAAGTATTTGAATAACTTGCCACAGTTGTGCACAAGGTACATTTACAATGAAAACCCATTCTTCACGTATGCATACATCTATAATTCTTCTTCAAATCCTGGTCTTGTTATATATTTTAGCTAATGTCCCTCGGAGGTCTGCCTTTATATAGGAAGATAAAAGGGGGTTGCATTGGAGGGAGACATAGGTGGACAGAACTGGGTAGAGTGGAGGGAGAAGAAGCTGAGGTCTGAATGTATTATATGAGGGAAGAATAAATATATATATATATATATTTTAAAAAAAACAACGTAAAATTGAAGATGTGAGATTTCCTGGAGTTTGCATGAAAAGTTAATATTTACATAATAGTTTTAATATGGCTAAAGTAATATTTTAAAAGCAAAATGCCTAAAACTTTACTACAGCTGAGCTGACATGAATCCTCAGTTGTAGAAAACATAATAAAGCACAATTTATGTGATCATAGATTAACAATCAAAAACTTATATGAAATCAAATAAAGATACAATTCAAGTTGTGGGAAGCATGGTCAGTTTACAAAGAAATATCAGTTCTATAGACCATTGAACACAATGAATAAGCCCTCAAGATGTTGAAAAGAAATATGTGTGAAGGTTTCAATATAAGAGAAGAGAAGGCAGAGTATGAGGAGAAAGGAGGGAGGGAGGGAGGGATGGAGGGAGGGGAGAGAGAGAGAGAGGGAGAGGGGGGGGCTTCAATCACAAACTTGCCAAAAAGAAAACATATTTATTAATTCAGAATACAAGGGAAATATGAAACAAATAATTCTTAAAATTAAATGGCTTCTAATGCACTGACCCTCAGAAACCTTTGTATGAACAAAGTGTCTTAGGTAGAGTTTTACTGCTGTGAACAGAAAACATGACCAAGGCAACACTTATAGGAATGAAATTTAATTAGGCCTGGCTTACAAGGTCAAATGTTCAGTCCATTATCATCAAGGCAGGAGCATGCCAGTGTCCAGGCAGATATGGGGCTGAATGAGCTCTTGTTCTGAAGTCAGCTAGCAGAAGGCTCACTTCCAGGCAGCTAGGAGTAGGGTATTAAAGCCCATGCCCATAGTCACACACCTACACCTAATAGTGCTACTCCCTGGGCCAAGCATATATAAACACTTTCTCTACACATCTCAAATTTCTTTTTCTCAAGGATATATCTAATAATATATTTGGCAATGGATAAAATCAGGCCTTTTGTCTTGGTTTTTCTCAGTTTTTCCCACCTTTGAAACCTCACCATTAACTATATCTATTTTATAGCTATACATTTTTATTGATACTCTAGTTGAATTCTGAACACCATCGAAATAATTTATTTTTACATATTTTATACAAATAACATTATCTTATTTTCTAGTAAAATGCTTAGATATTATATCTCCTGCCAGACATAGTGTGATCAACATCCATATCAACATAAACCAACTTCACATGATAATGCAATCTAGGTAAACTTCTCTAGGGATGAAGATTTCTTAGTTTCTGATAGCATACTCAGATCCCACCTGCCATTTCAGAAAATGGAATCATGTGTTTATAGTCAATCTTATTCCATCCTTCGAGAACTTTTTGTTTGGACCCAATGTCCAATTTTTGAATGGGATCATTATTTTAAATGATTTAGTCTTTGAGTTCTTTGTGTAATGGGGATTCTAATTCTCTGTTAAATACACAGCTGGAAAAATACTTTCTGTGGACTTCTTTACTTGCTTGCTTGTTTGTTTATAGAAGGTTTTAGTTCTATGAATTGACACTTGTCACTTGTTGGCTTTAAGTTCTTGGGTAAATGGAGTTCTAGTTAGGAAGCAGAGATTTATTCATGTGTAGTATTGCCTTTGTTTTCTTCTAGCACTGCCAGTGTTTCAGGTATCACATTCGACCCATTTGCAGTTATTCTTCTGCAAAGTGATAGATGCATGTCTCAATTCACTCTGTATTGTGGCTCTCTGGTTTTCTCAGCAGCATTTGTTGAAGATGCTTTCTATCCTCCAATGTATGCTTTTGGTACATTTTCAAATATTAAATGGCCAATGTTTTATAAATTTATTTTCAGTTTCTCAATGTTGTTCCACTGGTCTACGCATCTGTTCTTGTGCCAATACCATATTGTTTTTAACGCTATGGTTCTTCAATATGTCTCATGTTCTGGAACAGTACTTTCTCCAGTCTTAGGGTGTTTTTCTCAGGATGGCTATGACTTTGGGTATCTTCTGTCTTTTGTGGTTCCATATGAATGCTAGGATTGTTTCCCTATCTCTGGGAAGAGTGAGATGAGGACTTTAATTGGGATTTTTAAAACCAGTTAATGGATTTTTATACAGTAGTCCATTTTCCCAATACTAATTCCAGCAAGCAAATGATTTGTTTCCATTTTCTACTATAACTTTATTTCATTCCTCAAGGGTTTCACAGTTTCGTTGTACAGGCCTTTCAGTTCTTTGGTTAGGTTTATTACTAGGTAATTTATTTTCTTGAGGTTGTTGTTAATGTGATATATACACACTCTCTTCTGTATTTGTTTATGGTATATAGAAAAGCCAACTAATATTGTTTAAAGCCATAAGATGGAACCCATGCCTGACACTGTATGGGCATCCAAGAACCAGAGACTAAACAGATTCTGCTAAAGGAAGATAGCAATAAAATGACTCCTAGTATCATTCTGCTATAACCATTGATTAGTCATTCAACCATCATCATCAGAGAACTTTCTTGTTGAAGTAAATTGGTAAACAGGGTATGAGAGATTTTTGGATCACTCAATCTTAAATGGGATGCTTTGATAAAGCCCCCTCCCTTAAGTTCAGGGAGCTATGGGGATAGAAAAATTGTAGAGGAGTTTGATAACTCTAAGTAAAAAATGTGCTCCAGACACAACAGAACTGATGTACATTTGAATATAAAGATACTGTAGAGGCCTGCACAAGGCATGCATAGATTCAAGAGAGATGGGACCAGCTCTGCGAGAGGTTAATGGACACAGGTTTCTACCCCTTATCAATAAGCTATCTGTAATTAGCACCTGCTTTCAAAAGAAAAATTAGTTTTCCTCAATAAAGTCTCACTGGGTATAGCATCTTAACTTAATTATAGGCTGTGTCTTTGTTTCTTTGTTTGAAATTTTATTTTTTATTATTATTTTTTTGTCTCTTGATTTTATGTTTGTAGGTTATGGCATTTGATCTGCATGCACACGCACACATGTGCATGAGTGTGTACCCGGATATATTGTGTGTGTGTGTGTGTGTGTGTGTGTGTGTGTGTTGAGTTTCTTGTTGTTGTTTTTGTCCTGCTTGTTTTGTAGCGAAAGATAGTAAATGCATGGAGTTGGATGCATGGAAATGCGGGAAGGAGCTGGGAGGAACCATGGAGGTGAAAAAGAATCAGAATAGATTTATTAAGTTTGTATCAACTTAATAAAAATCAAATTTAAAAAGCTACTGATTTTCCTGAGTTGGGTCTGCATCCTACCACTTTTCTAAAATTGTTGATTCCTTTTTAGAAGTTTTCATATAGAATTATTTGGACTTTTATTTATAATATTATTATAAGTGAAAATAGGGATCATTTGATTTCATCTTCCTATTTGCATCCTTTAGTTTTCTTTTCTTGCCTTATTGCTCCAGTTAGTGTTTTAAATACAATGCTCAAAATTAGCGGGAGAGTGGGCAACCCTTTATTATTTATTTAATATTTATTTGATATTTCATATAATTAGAATGATGTCAAATGTGGTTTCGCATGTAAGATTTTTATGTTGAGGTGTGTTGTTCTACACTATTAACTGTGAGCTAAAATAAAACTTTCCTTCCTTAATCTGCTTTTCGTCAAGGTAATTTGTCAAAGCAACTGACTAATGATTAAAACAAACACCAATAACAATGAAAGGAATTATATTATTTTAAATCAGCTACATGATATTTAATTTGTATCTACTTTCTATTTACTTTTTAATTCAGCTTTTTCATAATGTCTTTGATTTTGTACTGAATAATCATTTCCTGGACTAAAAATAATAATAAATAAATTCTCTACTATAAAATTGTACATCTATGTTTGTTGTTTATATGCCTTTGCTGTTTGGAATATCAACTTATAAAACAAAGAAATGTGAGATTTGATTTGCACACTTCTAGATAAGGTTCTAAATTTGTTTCAGAATTATGAGAATGCCTTCTGCTCTGTGTTCTATTTCTTTTTCTTTCTTTCTTTTTTTCTTTAATGATAGCACCTTTCTCTTCTTGTACAAACATGGGGAACATTTAGCAAGTTATCAATGTAGTCACTATATGTAGTGCAAATGAAAATGTATTTTTTAAAAAAAATAATTATAAAGCACAATAGTTTTTCTGGAATTCCCGAACAAGTAGTCCTCCTGACAGAGTGAATCTCTTTATCCCTAGCATATCCAAATCTCCTACTTTTATAAAATGAACAAAATTATCCAGTGCCATTCATTGTGAAACTTAGAAGTATCTCAGTATTTTAAACTGTATTATATTCTCTATGATATAGCTGCTCTCTAGAATTTTAAATTTTATTTTTAATTATTTTATTGTAAACTATGGTTTTTGATGAAAGCATATATGTTTATATGATCTTAAAAATATAAATCTCATTAAGCAAAATCTGTTTTCATTCATTTCCTCTTAGGTTGAACCTGGACCTTGACCAGAGAGTAAGCACATTTCCTTGGGGAAGTGAAATTAACTATTCTTCCACTGCCTGGAACAGACAGTATGTAAATATTTCACCACAAAATATCTTGTAGTTCTTTCTGTGCTTTTCACTACATATAACTCTGAGTTTAAGTATTGCACTTTTTGTGTTTGTATTATTTATTATAAACACCTACATAATATCACTGTTCTTGTGCTAGGAAGAGAATTGTTTTTTGTTTTTTTTTTTTTAAATCCATGTCTTAAAATACTGTGTGTCTCTAGAACTGTTGCTTGGAGTATGAGTTCACGATCAAATGTATGATTTGTACCAATTTTTCTAAATATTGCATCTACTTAGATACAAGAAAAGATGTACTTTGGAAAGTCACATAGCAGAAGTAGCAATATCACAAGGTAGAGCTCATTATTCCCCAGTTGTTAGTCAATGTACCATCAGCACAATGTCTGTTATAGTCTCTCATGTACAGAAATAAAAATGTAAAATTTAGATATTAACTTATAGAGATTCCCTGCACTGAACCTCTTTGGCTTTTCTATCTTGCTGTTCCTAGAACCAGCCACCAGTGTACTCCTAAAGTGGTTAGTCTTGAAGTACTTTAGTACACATGTGACTAGCTTCTGTAGCTGCTCCCTATCAATTCAAGTCAATTATTACTCATTAACAGATAATGGCTGGGTACATAACCCTCTTCGTGTATTTCTTGGGTACAACTTCCAAGTTTCAAATTACCCTGGAATACCTGAGGCTACATAATTCCCTGATAATTCTTTTCTTCTAGTATTGTGAAGCAATCCTTTGATAAGGGTATTTTAATGTTTTGCAGAAAAGAGGATACAATGAGATCAATCAAGATAGGGTCATTCCTCTCAACACTTGTTCCTAGGGCAAGACTTTTACTTGATAAGAGTGCTCCAGAGATTACCTGAACCATAATCAGTGAACTTTCATGATCAACTTTCAAGGTTAACCTGTAATTCTCAATGTCTTCATTCATCTTGCCGATAGACACAGATGAGGCAAATGAGCAATCAGAAAAGAAAGGTAAAAGCATATCAATGTAGGTATGACTATTGATGATAAGCAAGTTATAGCAGAGATAATGTCAGGGTAAATGTATTGTTACAATTATCCATCTGTAATTTTAGAGAGTTTCAAATACTTTTGTGTTGTTCATAAGCTTTATTGTTAACTTGGCTCGATTGGTAATCATTTAATAAACAAATGTATCATGGAGATTTTGATGAGGCCTCCAGATAAGTTAACTAAGAAGAAAGACCCCATGAATGTAAAGACAAAAGTAGATTCGAGCTTACTAACTGCATTTGTCTCTCTTGAATTCTGATTGGGTGTGCAACTTAATTAGCTCTCTTGTGTTCTTGCCACCATGGGCTCCCCACCATAGTACAACATAACTTTAAACTGTGAGGTGAGATAAACCCCCTTCCTTACATAAGTTGCTTTGCCATGTTTTATTTTATTTTTTACAACAAGCAAAGTATCTCATACCTGCTTATTTTGATAATTCTTTTTACACATGGAAGAAGATCAGGGATCTTTCAAGAGTGTTAGACTTTAAGTAGTTGTCTGACTATTCCTTGAAGAATATGCCATTTTTGATAACAGGTACTTTTAATTTTGCTCATTTTTCTTTTCATTTCTTGAGATAAGGGTTTGTGTAGCCCAGGATACTTCAATTATACTGAAAATGGTCTTAAGTCTCTAAGACATGGAATTATAGATAAGTAGCAGTGTGCCTAGTTCATTTCTAAGTATTAATAGTGAAATATTTTATGATTTATTAGCATTCATGTATATTAGTGTTCCTTTTTCACAAAATGTGATATGGAGTATTCTTTCTATTATATCTACAAATTTAATGCATTATATAACTTTGATACTACTTAAGACTTCATAGCATCTGTTTTCCTGAACCATGATGTCTCTTGAATGTTGCCATTGTTTCGAAATTTCACAGAGACTCTCAGGACTCAAAGGGAGGGACCTTAAATGAAATGCCGAACAGTAGGAAGAGAAAAATTATAGCGCCCACCTCCAGAAGAAAGACAGGTCATTAAGAGAGAGAGGGGGGTTTGCCATTCCACAGTCAAAACTCTGACCCATAATTTTTCTTGTCTGAAATAACTGCAGAGATGGAAATGGAGAGGAGCCTGAGGAAAAGAAGGTCCAGCAACAGGCTTATAGTGGAATCCAACTCAAGGGGAGGTCCCAAGGCCTGATACTATTACTGAGGCTATAAAGCACTCATAAAAAGGGACCTATCATGACTGCACTCCAGAAGACCCGCCAAGCAGCTGAAGAAGTCACATGCAGATATTTACACCCAACTAATGAACAGAACCTGCTGACCCCTCTGATTGAATTAGGGAAAGGCTGGAAGAAGTTGAGGAAGAGAGCATCCTTATACGAGGACCAGCAGTCTTAATTAACCTGGACCTCTGAGATCTCTCAAACACTGAACCACCAACCAGGCAGCATACACCATCTTATATGAACCCCCCAACAATATACAGTATAGGATTTCTGGGTCTGGGTTTAGTCAAAGAAGATGCACATAACTCTCAAGTGGCTGGAGGCCCCACAGAATTTAGAGGTCTGATTGGGTGTGGGATGGGGATATTCTTGTAAAGATAGAGGGTGGGGAGGAGGTATGGGATGTGGAACTCATAGGGTAGACTTGAGGGGGACAAAATCTGGAGTGTAAATTAATTAATTAATTAATTAAATGATAACGAAAAATGATACTTTTCTAAAAATAGAAGAAACTGAAAAAAAGAGGAATGCTTAACACACTTCTAGTAAGTAAAAAAAAATATTACAGAGCTACAGTGTGTTAGTAAAAGTTTTCTGGAGGCATGGAAGTAATAAGATACATGTATATTATAATGACTGACTTGATAATAATGACTGGGAGTCCAACAGCAGCCATCTGCTCATTGCACAGAATGTAGTTTTTCAGTTCACACCATTACATACATACCTCAGCAGTTTTGTTCAGAAAGACAAAAAAATCTCTAAGCCACATATCCATCAAATAGTTAATTTTTAAAATGTGCATGGATTTCCAACAGTGAAAATAAATCACAAAACTGATTTAAAATCAGCAACAGACTCTAAGAGACATTTCTTCAAAGAAGTACCAGTGGCCAACAGTTACCTGACAATGTTCAGTAGCCTTACTCATATGGGAATGCAAATAAAAGCCTCATTGAGACATCACCTCTCATATGTGAGTGTACCTATCATCAAATTAAATCATAAAGCCATACTGGTGATGGTGTAGTGTTAGAAATTAAAACTTCTGTGCATGAAAATATAAAATGTCTCAACAACTATGGGAAACTGTTGAGGAAATTCTCAAATGTTTAAGACGATGATACAGCATAGGATCTCACATTCTCACCTCTGGTTGCAAAAGCATAAGTGTTGGAATGAGTATGCCTGGCCCAGGGAGTGGCATTATTAGGTGGTGCAGCCTTGTGTCATAGGTGTGGCCTTGTTGTGTGTCATTGTGGGGGTGGGCTCTGAGACCCTTCTCCTAGATGCCTGGAAGTCAGTTTTTTCCTCTTTGGAACTAGATGTAAAACTCTCCGCTCCTATTCTAGCTACATGTTTGCCTGGATACTGTCATGTTGCCTGCCTTGATAATAATTATCTGAGCCTCTGAACATGTAAGCTAGCTCCAAATAAATGTCCTTTATAAGGAAAAAAACAAAAACAAAAAACAAACAAACAAAAAGAAATGGGCCATAACAATTTGCTTTCTAAAAGACAACAAATATCAGTAAATAAGATTTTGCACGTAGTGAAGAAATGGACACATTTCAAAAGGAAAAGTGCTGACCACAATCGTCTGCAAAGACAGGACGATTCCACATTGGCCTATCACTAAGAAAATAAAATGAAAGCACATTGCAATTTTATAGTCTGCCAAGATGTAAAACATCAATTTGCTGTTTTCAGGGAGTTCCCATCAGGGATGAGCAGTAACAAATTGCTGACATCCCCAACTTGCAAAATCAGGAAAACCTTCTCGGTTGTTTCTGATTGTTCACAGGCACCGTTTAGTGGAGTGCAGCTGTGGTGTTCCCTGTGTTTCTCACCTGCCACACTGTGATTGCCTCAGAATTTACACCATTTGAAAAGTAGCAAAGATTCTTAAGAGATGTATCTGGCTCCAAATTAACCAGCGATGTACATAAACCCGTTCATTTTCCCATTAAAAAGAGAGCCAGAGAGGAAGGTTCCCTGATCTTGGCAGATGGTAATAGAAACTCATCAGTGACTCTCAAGCTGCCTTTGCCTCATCCTAGGGAAAATTAGCATCTACTGGTTGGATTTATAGCATTTAAATTATGATACCTTTTAAGGAAAGGCCAGAATTATCATCAAGGAAAGGTGGATTAACTGTGGTATCCATTATGTAACTAAGCACCAAAGGTGAAATGTTTCATTTAGACTTTCAAATGAAATAAGCTCTATGATTTAGGCTTCATCTCTCAAATTATCCAATAAACTCATTAAGCCTTCTGAGGAGGGCAAAAGTATAGATAGCAGAGCGAGCTGGCAGTAATTTTACAAACACACACACACATACACACACACACAGAGAGAGAGAGAGAGAGAGAGAGAGAGAGAGAGAGAGAGAGAGAGAGGCACCGTCACACACACTTAATTGGAAAGAAACTCTTAAATCATGCATCATAAAATAGCGCCATTTAAGAATTCCATTCCCATTAAATGCACATTTTAGATCTCCATGTTAAGTGTGAGCATTAAGGTTGAAATAAATATTATAGTTTAACACAAGAATTAAACTAGATAAAGAAATAGGCAGGCTCAAGAGCAATGCAGTTCAGCTCCTAACAGAGTCAGTTGGAAACTTGGCTTCCGTCTTAAAAAAAAAAGATTATCTTGCACATGTATTTTAGCTGAAATCTGTCAGGACATTTCCAGTGCAAAAGGTTACCTAGTTAGCTCTGGAAATATATCAGCTTATATTTCCAATTTTGTGGTATCTACATTCTACACCGTAGAGTTAAATAAGAATAAACCACTATCACATTTCTATCCTGTCCCAGATACGTGTTTCCATAATTTTGACCTTTCATTTTCTAGAACTGGCAATTATTATTATTTTTCTGTCTGGCAATAAATAAAATTCCCCAAAGCTCATGGAATGAATCCAGTTACCCTTTTTGCAGCCTACTTACAAATTTAAATGGCAGACGAAACTCTCACATTTATAGCAATGGTCTGTGAAATCCACTATGATGTATGCATCAGGCATCTTTATTAGTCAACCTCATTATAATTTTTGACACTAACATGGATGTGGTCCAATTTGGCTTGTCTGTTCTCCATCAATGGCATTGTAGTCCTTCCAGGTCATTTTGGTTCACTTGAATGATTTAATAGAACTTATAATGAGGGGAACAAATACTCAGATATTAGCACGAGTCACCATTAGTAAATCTTACAAGACTAAAAGAGATGCTATGGGATATAAAACAATAATAGACTGGGACTCAACCAAAACAAGGAGCCACATATATAGCCACATATATAGCCACATATATAGCCACATATATAGCCACATATATAGCCACATATATAGCCTCAGACGAGCCCTGAAAGTCAAATCATAAGACAGACATTGGCTGGAGCTAGAGTCTTTGAGAGTAATGAGAATATGGCATGAGGAAGAGTGATCACAAGAATGCTAGAAACAGTCTTTGTTCTTTCCTATAAAGAGAACTTCCGAAGTTGAAAAGTAAGAAAAGGTGTGATATGATGTAACTTATTTTATACTTACACTGTTTTCAGTTTTTGTATATTGAATTATCCTATCTAAAGACATGCAAGAACCCTAAACTCAGTCTTATTTGGAAACAGAAACTTTCTTGACTAGCGTAACCTCCAATAAAATATCTTATAGTGCGATTGTATTTGTTACTATTCTGTCTCAAAGTTCAGCAGCAGATTGTCAGTATGTTGAGATACTTCTTTATTGGTTGTTTTATTTATTTACATCTCAATTTTTTTTCCAGAGCTGAGGATCAAACCCAGGGCATTACGCTTGCTAGGCAAGTACTCTACCACTGAGCTAAATTCCCAACCCTACTTACATTTCAAATGTTATTCCCTTCCCAGTTTCTGCTCTGTAAACCCCCTATCCTATCTCCCTCCCCCTGCTCCACCACCCACCCACTCCCGTCTCACCACACTAGCATTCCCCTACTCTGGGAGCCTTCACAGGACAAAGGGTCTCCCCTTCCACGGATACCAGATAAGGTCATCCTCTACTACATATGCATCTAGAGCCATGGTCCCTCCATGTGTATTCTTTGGTTGATGGTTTAGTCCCTGGGAGTACCGTGTGGTCTGGTTAATTGATATCCTTATTCCTCCTATGGGGTTGCAATCCCCTTCAGCCCCTTTAGTCTTCCCTCTAACTCTTCCTTTGGGGTCACCATGTTCAGTCTGAGGGTTTGCTGTGAGCATCTGCATCTGTATTGGCGAGGCAATGGCAGAGCCTCTTAGGGGACAGCTATACCTTTTCTAAATTACAGATCACTCTCTTCTGGTACTCTAGCATGTAAAAAAGGACATGATCACTGCCTATAAGGGTAATGGTGTTACTCATGAGGCTTGAATTTTCTAATCTTATTATTTCCGTATTTCTTCACCTCTAATATATTCACACTGAATAGTGCAAACCAAACAGGAAGTTTTAAAGGGGAATGGAAAATGTGCTTAAAGATGAACAGAGACACAAAGAGAAAAGTGTTCTCTAAGTCACAAAAATATAGTGACACAGCAAACATCTCTGAAGTTGTTTTTTTTTTTTTTTTTGTAACCAAGAGATTTGGTGTACACTGTTGGCATAATTTGAATTGGCATTTTAAAAGAGACACTCTTTGTCTGACTATAAGACCTACCGACCTGACACTATTTTACATTCAATTTCTTTTTTCTCTGTAAGATTTACTTCTCTCTCTCTCTTTTTTTTTTAACTTTCGTTTAGTAGTCCTGTAGCATTTGGAATTCATTCAGTGAATATTGGATTGTCTTTTATATTCTCAAGAGGAAATTAATTTTTGTCTATCTTGCTAGGGTTATTGTGAGTCTTCCAAATTTCATTATGTCTACTCTCTGTTTCAAGATTTTTGGCAGCACATGAGATTTCTGCTCCTGGTACTTGGGTTGGCAGCCTAGTTATCCACATTCATGCAGGAGTCTTCAACTAAGTAATGATTCACATCCTTAATTATTCTTTTTCTTGTATCTTTTGCCTAAAACAATAGTGCATCTTAACATATAAATTTTAATATACCTGATTTAAATTGAAAACGACCATTTTTTATGTTTTTTTATTAGATATTTTCTTTATTTACATTTCA
>NC_034591.1:45848558-45858293 GCF_900095145.1 Mus pahari
TCAGCAGTCCTGGGAGTCCAGCTCTCTCCTGAGTCTCAGTGGTCAGATTACTCTCTGCAGGCAAGCTCTCCTCTAGCAGGGAAGGTGCACAGATTGCTGGCTTTCAGATCTGCCTCCTGGCTGAAGATGTAGGCCCAAAACAGGGCCTATCCCAGAAGTAGTGTTGCCTCTGCAGTTTATTTACTCACCTGCACAGACTAGCCACTGAGGGACCCTGAACACAATATGACTCTCTCAACTGCTCTGGCAGACAGAGCCCTCACAGGTGGCCACCTTTCCTCTGGCGAGGAAGGTGCCCAAATTTCTGGAGCCCAAAATAGGGTCTATCCCAGAAGCTAGATTGCTTCTGTCTGTCCCAAAGCTGTGTAGCTTCTGTGGTCCACACTCTCAACAGTGCAGACTGGAGCCTAGGTGAACCAGAGCAATGATGGCTCCCCACCCAGCTCAGGCAGTGAGAACCCTCCTGGTGAAGACACCTTTTCTCTGGCAGGAAAATTGCTGGATGTCTGGAGCCAGTAATGGAGTCTGGCCCAGCTGCCATGTCGCTTCTGCAGGCCTCCCTTTCCCCAGCAATGCACTGGAGCAAAGATGGCTCTCCTACCAGCTCAGGTCTTGAGACCCCTCCTGAGCGGACACCCCTCCTCCGGTGGGAAAGGTGCTGGATGTCTGGAGCCAGAAATGGGATCTTTCCCAGAAGCTGTGTCGCTTCTGCAGGCTGCCCTCTCCCTGGCACTGCACAGGAGCAAAGATGGCTCTCTTACCAGCTGAGAACCCTCCCAGACAGACACCTCTCCTCTGCTGGGGGGGGGGGGCAACTCTTCTTTTTGTTAATATCCTCCTCCTCCTTTTCCTCCTCCTCTTTCTTCTCCTCTTCCTTCTTCTTTTAGGATTGAGATGAAAATGACCTTTTTTTTTTTTTTTAATTCTAGGAATTTAATATGTACTACAGACCATTATAATCTTTTCAGGGAATAATACTATTTATTCTTCATAAGCCTTTTTTAACATTAGATTTACTTGAAATTCTATGTCAGAATGGAGGAATGTGAACATTTTTCTCATTGCTATTATAGCAAATGCCTCCATGTTTGGTTAGTACAAGTGACAATATTAGAGAGTGCAGTGTGATAAAAAGATGCATGAATGTGTGTATGTTTGTATGTGTATGTATAGAAGAGAGGTAACAGAAATAGACCAAATATGTATCTAGCCTACTGATAAATAATCAAAGACATTTCCTCTGTTTTGTACTTAATACTGTAAATGAAGCTTTTCAGAATTTTGAGTACTCATGTAAAGCCTTCATGTGCATAATCTTTGTGATTCTCATAAGGGTATGATAGAATATAGAATTACAGGTAGACGGGGCAACAAAGAAATATTTGTATCAAATATATATTTGAGCTGGAAAAAAAAAACAGGAAAAGAGAGAAAGAATAGGCCTTTAAATAAATGGTGACTGTCCCCTCCCTCCCTTTCTCCCTCCCTCCTTTCTTTCCTGTCCTTTTTCCTTTCTTTCTTTTTGTGGTATTGGTATTTTTCTCCATGTATATCTGTACCTAACATATGTGCAGTGTTTGTGGAGGCCTGAAGATGATTGTGGATCACTTGGAGCTGGAGTTACAGACATTAGTCAGCCTGTATGTGATACTGGAAATCAAAACCCTCATCCTCTAGTTAGGCTGTTACTGAGCCATCTCTCCAGCCCCATCCCCTTCCCTGTTCCCATGGCTACTGTGGATAGGTGCACAGGGTGTATTTATGAAAAAGAGGGGGCAGTATCAGGTGTGGGAAGAGACAAGGGAGATATCTAGAGGGTCAGAAAATTAAACAGAGGTGTTAAGCAATGGGGGATGTGGAACTGGGGATAGCTACCAGAAAGCAAGAGGCTCCCAGGACACAACAGGGATGGCATTAGCTGAAATAACCAACAAAGGGGGAAGAGAACCTGTAGAGACCATATCCAGAGGTAGGCACGGCCCCCTGTTGAAAGATGGGCTCCACCACCCTTCTCAAAATGTTAACCAAGAATTGTTCCTGTCTAAAGGGAACACAGGGAAAAACAGTGGAGCAGAGTGTGAAGGAAAGGCCATCCAGAGGCTGCTCCACCTGGGGATCCATCCAAAATGCAGCCACCAAACCCAGACACTATTGCTGCTGATCATGTTTAATAGGACCCTACTATGAAGTCGACCAGAGCCTTATCGATGCCGATGATGATGATGTTTGCAGCCAACCATCAGACTGGATATGGAGACCCCAGTGGAGGATTTAGGAGCAGGGCTGGAGGAGCTGAAGGAGTTTGCAACCCCATGGGAAGAATAATAATACCAACCAACCCCACCCCAACCCCCAAGGATTAAACCAAGCACCAAAGAATACACATGGAGGGACCCATTGCTCTAGTTGGATATGTAGCATCAATGGGAGGCCCTTGGTAATGTGAAGACTTGATGCCCCAGTGTAGGGGAATACTAGGGTGGTGGGGCAGGAGTAGGCAGGTAGGTGGGGGAGCACCATCGTAGAGGGAGGTGTGAGGTGTTGGATGGGTAGTTCTCAGAGAGGAAACCGGGAAGGGGGATAGCATTTTGAAATGTTAATAAAGAAAATAAGCAATAAAAATTAAAACAAGGCAAAACAAAAGAATGGCGTGTTGGCATAGATAGGCAGGAAAGAGGATGGTTTCAGGCACCCTTCTTATTGCTGACCTGTTTACTACAGATGCAAACAGCAATGATAACCACATTATATGAATACACACACACACACACACACACACACACACACACACACACTCTCAATAGCATTTACAAGGGAAGCTATCTATATGTATAAATGTATCATGTACACATCAACAGTTCAAAAGTAGTTTTGAGGGTGCACTTAATAACAAAGTGTGTGTATAATTATTAGTGAGAAATTATTTTCAACATAGAGTAGTCATGGACTATCTCATACACCCAAAGAGACTAATACATTCAAATAATAAGTACCAGTTAAAAAAATTAATGAAAGAGATCTGAAAGACTTTTTCCTTTTCTCATGTTTTTGGGGGAAGGGCTTATCTTTAAGGACAGTGCTTTTCGTGTGATAGATTGCTTCATTTGGCTTTTCCTTTGCTCTTCAAGGACAGTTGGAACACGAGGCATTAAGAAAAATCTCAAGTGTGGGCAAGTAGTGTTTTTGAAGAAAGTAATAAGGATGTCTGCATGTGTGTGTGTATAAGCGATAAGGGGGTTTATGGGGATTCTCTTAATCTCTGCTTATAATTTAAAATAAAAAAAAATCAACAAAGAATAGAAACCAAATATTCACTTGAGGAAATACTTGTGAAATAATTCCTCTTTCAATGTCAATAAAAATCATGAGATATCACTTAGTGTTTTAGACCATATACCAAGAGAATGTTCATAAGATGACAATGAAGTAAAGGCTGTAAGGTACTGTTAGAGTAAACATACATTATAATACGTGTTTCAAAAATCTATATAAAGTATAACACAGAGTGACTTCTATTGTAAACTATAGACATACATAACAATAATATATCAATATTGCCTCATTAATTGAAATATAAAAACCACACTAATTTGGGTATAAAAATGATCCTATATATTTTTGTTGTTTTCTTTTCAATATACTAGAAACCCAGTAGACACTACTGATATAAGCTTCAGGCATTAATTGTCGATCCTTTAGACATATACCAATACACTGATTCTCTCCTACGCCTGAAAAATATAACAAAGACCCAAAATTTGTTCCATAAAGGAAAAAGTAGACTGCCAGATTCCATGTTGTGATAGAGAAAATTCATAAGCCCTACAGCCAGAAGAAAAATTTCCCAAAGGAAGACATTCTGAATACTTACCTCACAACTCAGTGACTATAAGCAAAATTCTTGGTTTTGTATAATCTTACCTTTGAAGCTATAACAGCTACAGAAAAGTCAGAGAAAAACAGTTTGTTTTTCTTTTTTATAAGTGACCAAACTATAAGTCAAATCACTTTCCTTTGCTTTTTTTTCTTTGTTTTCATTTTAGATTTTATTCTAGAGATAAGGAAACTAAAGTGGTGGTGTAGGGACACTTGTCCCCAGTAAAATGTACTGGATCAACTCATCTTGAAACAATATGAATAAAAAAATAACCAAACAAAATGATTACTTTTTTCTTTTCCCCACTGAAGGAAGCAAATGTTATTTCAAAGATCTCAGTGAGACAAGTCTCAATAGAGTCAATTACAGTTATATTGAAAGTTGAAGAAGAATAAATTTACAGGGTATTTTATGTGCCTTCTTTTAAGTGTTCTTTAAGTCCAACTATACAGCTGTTGTTACCTCAAGACTGTAAATGCCACTATTGCATATTTTAATATAGCTTACCATGTTGATCATTATAGTGGTTTGAAAGTGTCTCAGGTAGGTAACACTCTTGTTAAGTTTTCTTCCATGGCTCATAACAAACAACAGTATCATTAGTATTGGTTAGAGAAGATTTGTCCATAGTTGAAAATGAGTTAGTGGATATATTATCTTAAAAGCAAGGTCCAATTTAGATTATAGAGATAACTTTGAATTAAAATGACAGGAATGTTTGACAATATATGTGAACTATGTAACTAATATTAAATACTTAAGCAATCACATCAATCATTTCAATGAGTAATCAGTCAGCTTAATGTAGAGCCCAGTTCATTAAGCTGTGGCAGCAACTACTTGCAAACATGCATACCTGTGAGGTATACTGTATGTACTAACTGAGAAAGTTTAAGAAATATGACCAAGAAACTTAACCAGTTAGTATGAAACCAAATCTGATAGATTCATTTTGAAGGGTATTTACATACTTAATATCAGTAATATATATGACATAAATATTTTGCTCTTGTAACATCTATTTAAAAATAGAGTGTTTAAAGATTTATGAGAGAAAACTAAGATAGACTCATTCATTATCTAGTAAACTATTTTGGTGAATGGTAATATATATAGTTCACCTCTTAGTGACTATTAATATGCCACAAATACTACTAGGAAGCATACAGGTTGGACTCTTTGGGCCAGATTAATGCCAGGAATATACAGTGTATGTTTTATGCACATACATTGGATTTTTCTCATGTATATTATAAAAGACAAATCTGAATTATCCAAGTCAGCTCAGCTAAAAGTCAATAAATTCATAAATACAAAGCTGTAGTAGTCACAGTAATGGTCACATCTATACTTCACAGTAGATATGCTATTTTGTGATACTGTAACTACTGATTAATTGAGTTGAACCTGACTACAGGTTCTGTCATTTAGGAATCCTGTATTTTAACTAGTAACTTCATTAAACTTATATAGAAGTACCTGATTAATGCTACTCAATTCGATCCCAGCTGCAGGGGTGGGGGAAACAGTGCATTCTTGCTTTATATTCCTGAATATAAAGCTTTATATTCCTGAATAAGACACACACACACACACACACACACACACACACATATACACACATACACATACTTTATATTTGATATGCCAAAAACAGCTCAATGTCTGCGCCATTTCCTAACTTCCACGTGTCTAACCCACACCCAAACTATTAATTACTAAAATCTATATTCAATCTTGGCTGCCCCGGTTCTAGATCTATAGCATTCTAGGGCTGCATTCCCAGCACCTATGGGATGCTTATGCCCTCTGTCCTCTGCACCTCTCAGGCATGGTGTCTCTCTTCCTTCCTAGGCATGTCAGCTTCTTCCTTCTTCCTCAGTTGCTGCTTGTGCAGGAATCCTAAAAGTAGTGCCTCTGTCTCCCTGCCCAGTCATTGGATACCAAAATCTTTTTTTTTAACCAATCAAAACCATTTGGGGAAAGGTCCCCTCAGTGTCTTGCATGTGAACATGTAGTTTCTTATGCAATTTGGGGGATCAAATTTAACATAGTAAAAGCAGCATTAGAACAAATCCACTACAAAATTCTTTTTGGGTTAAATAGACTAGAGCAGATTCTGTTACCAATGTTTAAGAAACTTGATATGTCTCTATAGTTATTAGATATCACTATAGGAGTGAAAATAAAGTTTCTATAAGTTTTAACTTATGATCATTACAAAATAGTAATAGTGTTCCCAGAAAGATATAGCCCCTATATGCATTATATAATTTGTTACTGAGAAAGAGAACTAAGATATATAGGAAAAAGAATACATTGGAAACTGGAGAGATGTCATTCTCTCCACTTGTTTCTCTTTTCTTTTTTTCTTTTTCTTTTTTTTTTCTTTTGAGACAGGGGTTCTCTGTGTAGCCCTGGCTGTCATGGAACTCTTCTCTTATAGAGCACCTGAGTTATGTTGCCAGAAATCAGATAGTGGCTCACAATTATCCATAACTCCAATTCCAGGGGATCCAACACCCACTTTTGATCTTTACAGCAACTAGCCATACATGTTTTGCACATTCATACATGCTGGCAAAACATTGTAACACAAATCAAAAAAGAAAGGCAAAAGAAAACAAGATACTTGAAGAGAATTTTAGTTGTCACATTTTCTCTTACAATAATCAAAGAGTCAAGTGGATGAGTACTGAGGCTGTGAATACTGGAAAGAGTTTTATGACTTTTGCATTTTAGAAAAAAAGGGTGGGGGATGTTAGATAAGTAGAATTAGGATTTAGTAGGAAATATAAACATAAGGCAAGACTCAGCCAGTAGGACAGCACCAACACCATAAGGTTATTCTAAGAATGTTTTCCTTCCCTTCAACTGATAAATGCTTCAAGAAGGCTCTCTCTGAAAGGAAATTGAAACTTGAGTATTTGGTAGTCTTGCATTTGGGAAAGCTCAATACAGAAAACAACAAAATCAAGAATTTTTGAGGAAATTATTCTAACCCAAAGAAAAATGTCAAATTTGGACTACCTACCACACAGAGCAAAGAAAATGTTAATAAAGGAACATTTCTCTCCTATTCCCCTGAATCATCATTTCTTCTGTGAGAAAAGAAGCAGCAGCAAAAACAAAATCTGATGAGAAAGAGTGAAGTCAGACTCTTAGGTGCTACAGAAATTCAGGACATATAAGCTGAGAGCTGTGAAAGAAAGAGTGGGACATAGAATACAATAATGGTGTAAGCAGAGGGAAACAATCCATAAAGAAGAAATAGAGCACAGAAACTAAGATGCTGTTAATGGTATTGAATGTTGATTGGATACAGTTATAGAGTCATCCAAATGTCAGCAATAACTATAAAACACAACGCACAGAAGAAAAATGTGTTCACTCAGATAGGAATTTGTTAAAAAGAATGGACAAAAACAAATGCAAAGAAAGTTGAACTCACTAATTTTTTATATAGAAACAAAAGTATAGAAAGAAGAAAAAGAAAATTCCATATTGGAAAAATGTTTATTCTTAAAGAAGTAGCAATAAATGTATATTCCTAAAAAGTAATATCAAAACTTGATGCAAAGGTGATGCATCTACAAAGAGAAAATAGTTTAATTTTATTTTATAATTAGATAATGAATGTTCTGTTTTCAATGACTGACAAATCGAGCATGCAACAACTCAAGAGATAGCACATGCTGGCAAGGATGCAGAGCAGGAGGAAGGAATGCTCCTACATTGTTTGTGGGAGTGCAAACTTGGACAACCACTCTGGAAATCAATTTGGTGATTTCTCAGAAAATTGGGAATAGTTTTACCTCAAGACCTAGATGACTTGGGAGTTGGCAATCTCTAGAACTTGGCAGAGACAGGATAGGGAAGGCTCCAGGGTGGCTATGGGGGTGACTCTGACTGAAAACCCTAGCAGTGGGACATAGAGATCCTGAAGTGGACACTTCTTATACCCAGTTAAGCTTCCTGGTGGGGGGATGAGAACACCAACCTACCCACAAAAACTTTGATTTAAAATATGAACTGTCTGAAAGACGTGCATGGACAGTGGTCAAACAGAGACAGAGGGGATGGCCAACCAAAGGCTGTCTCAACTTGAGGCCCATCCCATGGGCAAGAACCAATCCCTGACACTGTCAATGATACTTTGTTATGCTTGCAAACAGGAGAAGAGCATGACTGGCCTCTGAGAGGCTCCACCCAACAGTTAACCAAAACAGATGCAGAGAACTACAGCAAGACATTAGATTGAACTCAGGGAGTCTTATGGAAGGGTCAGAGAAGAATTGAGGGACTGAAGAGGATAGGGACTCCAGAGCAGACCAACAGAACCAACAAACCTGAACTCTTTATGAATATAATATTTTTATTCATTTTTTTCTTTTCTTATATGTATATATTCTGACCACAGTTTCCCCTCCCCCTTCCCTTCCAGACTCTTTCCCCTGCATATTCTAATCCTCACTCAAACCTTTCTATTACCCCCCTGTTTCCTCTCTGAAAAGAGCAAGCTTTCCAGGGGTATGAACCATACATGAAATAGAGCTTACATTTTCTTCCTGGTCACATTGTAAACTAACTCTTCCTACTTTAATATTCAGCTGCTTAGTAGTAGGTAACAGGTCCAAGTAATTACAGATGAAATCTAGAAACATAACAGAAAACTTTTCTTGTTATTGGTAATTTCTGGCAGATATTGCCGTAACAGAAAACTAGCTGAAACTTGGATATAAATATTACTGGCAGCCTTATTTATAATTTACAAATTGTGGAAACAACTATCATGTCCTCAGTGGGCTGATAATGTTTAAACAAATTGGGCATAGTTATATGGTGGTATATTTATACAGTGAAATATTATTCAGTAATAACAAGAGATAAGCTATCATTACTCAAAAAGCCATGGATGACTTATTTCATCTCACTGTATTGGCAATACATGTAAAACTTGTTTGATATTTTGCTTTCAATTGTTTGAATATGATTTCTAGAAGAGTAAATATTTAAATTTAGTTCTTCAGAGGTTATTTTACATTTTTCCATAGCAGATGCACCATTTTCTTTTCCCACGAACATTATATGAGTTATATACTCATATGTTTACCAATACTTCTTTTGTTTCTTTTAAAAATTTTATAGAAATAAATGGACAAAAGTGTGAGATAATATTTTATTTTGGGTTTTATTTGCTTTTTTGATATTCATTAACAGATAAATGGAATTAAAAAAATATGACCTATAAATTAAATGGAGAAATATTCAGCCTTTAAAGAAATAAGTTTCAATCATATTCTGGGATAGGAAAAGATATTAAAGATATTTTGTAAAAAAATAGTAGCCTCAGTTTTATAGGAATGGAAAGTAGTGAAGATATGTTTCAGCAGAGGAACAATGGCAGAAATTTTGATTAAGGGACACACAGTATCAGGTTTATAATTTGGAAAAATTAACCACACAATGTTAGACTATTTTATAGTACCAAACCAAACACTTAAAATAGTAAACTTAGTTCCACAGTACTTACTAAGTAATGCATTTTCAATATGTGCAGCTTACTGCATCTCTATATATGTCAAGGAGGCTGTCAGAAGCATACTACTCTTATAAAGGTCATTGTCTGTGTGCTTTCAACTACATGCCATCCTTATCAGGATAGTATGATTACCAGATTATGAAATAGAGAGAAAAAAGGAAAAAAAAAACAGGTGGGTTACAAGAATTTTTCAGAGTACTCAGGCTAGTATAATTTATAATGTACAGAAAGAGGAACACTCCTCCATTGCTGGTGGGATTGCAAGCTTGTACAACCACTCTGGAAATCAGTCTGGCAGTTCCTCAGAAAATTGGAC
>NC_034591.1:45859023-45862141 GCF_900095145.1 Mus pahari
ATCATTGGGAAGAGAGGCCCCTTGGTCTTGTAAACTTTATATGACCCAGCACAGAGGAAGGCCAGGGCCAAGTAGTGGGAGTGGTTGGGTAGGGGAGCAGGGGCGGGGGNGTATAGGGAACTTTCGAGATAGCATTTGAAATGTAAATAAAGAAAATAATAAATAAATAAATAAACTCTGACCTTTAATGTCAATTCTAGAATTTACACACATGTACATTATGTTTTTTAAACAACTTTTAAATATTAGTACTGGTATTCTAGAATCATTTTTAGCCAAAGCAACACCCTGATGGAAGATCACCATAGTGTGCTTCTATGTCATGGAATCAGTGCCAGGGGATCTGTGTCAGAGTGCTGAGAAAGCCAGAGGGATCAGCGTGGCTATGTGGAAACTTTCTCCTGCTTTCCATTTAACTTTGAAGTATAGGTACTGATCGAAAGTAAAGTCTACTAAGAAAATACTTTCAAAATTAAAACAGAAGACAGTCAATTCTCAGCTTCTGGACAGAGGTCCCTTATATAGATCTTCATGCTTCATGTTCTTTTTACAGCATTGAACCACATGTTCTGATTTAGCTCCAAAGCCATTGCAAGTCCTCACAATTCCTCATCTACCTGGCTTTTTAGATTCAGCTGCTCAAACCTAGAAAATCTCTAGTTTCCTTTTTGTTTACTTCTGTGGATACCAAAGCCATCTAACTTCAAAGTTGCTTTTTACTGATCCTCCTCCGTTTCTCAGGCTTGTTCAGTTGTTACTTTCTTAGTAAGGTCTTTCTTGCTCACCCAGGATACCAAATGGGCATGTTTATTTTAACACAGTTAACCTCTTTTCTCCTGTTTTTTTTCCCCATAAAATTTATCATTTTCATTATTATAAACCAATCTCATTGTCCAGTTATCTAGAATAGAAATGTCTACAATGTGAAGAAAATTAATAGAAACATCCTAAGAATAGGTAACAAAATTCAATAAAGAAGAGATCACTTTAAACCTAGAATTTCTGAAGTTATCATGCTATGTAACTATGATGTAACTGTAGAACCAAGATCCAGAATTATTTTTCAGGCTCCCTAATCCAGCAAAATGGGACACAGGTAGAAGTCCTGAACTACCACTTAATCATTATTCTAAAGTGTATACTTCTAGCCTGCTTTGTTAATCATGGAAGTTCTAGAAGTTGATTTTATTTTATTTCATTTTATTTTATGGGGAAATTACAAAAATTAAAGAGAACCACAACTTGAGGGCATTCGATTGATTTTAAATAGGGTAAGACTTTTTTTTTTTTAAATGAGATTGTGAATTCTGTATTTCAGTTAGAGTTAGTGAAATCCAAAAATACCCCTTCTGTGTATCATGATGGACTCAACAAACATCCTTCCATTTGTGCATCAGAGGTATTCATAGAAGGGTCTGTCTGAAAAGCACATTCCCACAACAGATTAATCCCCATGACATTTTGAATCTTTGGATGTGCAGTTGCTTTAGGATAGAAATTAAAATATCCCATTATCTGTCTGCCAAATGTAGCTGAGGGCTGCAGGCATTTCAGCTTGTCTAAAAGTCCTGCAAAGTGAATCTGTTTTGTAAATGTCTTTTGTAGCAAAGCATGAAGGGCTGAGTTTAAATATTCAGATAAGAAGAGAAAAGCATATTAAGAGTTATGAAATCATAAATTGGAACACATGATGCATGGCATCTTCTTAAAGATTCTCAATGGATTTTTAAAAAATAAATATGTTTAATTTTTATATTTTTATTTTGAAATAAAAATTCTTATAAACTATGAGGTTACCCCATTTGTAGCCACTATGTTGTAACAGTAAGATATATGTCTTGCAAATGCTTAATTTATTTTCTTGAATGAATAAATCATCTCTGCTTTCTTTGAAACAAGCTTTAATAATTTCCATGGGAAGTGGTTAATGTGTGCATGCCTGATCATCTCTAACTTTATGTCGTTCTTCTACTAAAATCAGACTATATATATGTCCACAAATATGAATATATATATGCATGTATATATTCACACACATGTATACAGTGTATATATGTATACTTTATATATATATATACAAATATATATGTGAATATATATATATATATATATATATATATATATATATATATGTGTGTGTGTGTGTGTGTGTGTGTGTGTGTGTGTGTGTATCCAAAGTAAATACTGCTTATACCAAATATATATATGTATGTGTGTGGGTACATACATATGTATGTATGTATGTATGTATCTATGTATGTATGCATGCATGTATGAATGTACTTATGTATATGTATGTGTATATGTATATGCACATAGAAAAATATCAAGAATATTCTTATTTTTCAGCAAATGAAAAGAGAAAAAGTTCATCAGTGAACCAGTCAGCTTATGATTAGCCAGTTGGCTGGAGGATCAGGGTCACTTAAATATGCTCTCTTAGCACAAGAATTATTTGCATACTTGGCTACATTCTTGTGTTGAAGGGCAGTTGCTCCCATGATCATGTTCTCAGTGAGATACACAAATATGGTTTGAAATAGAGTGATATTAATTCATTAAAGCAAAACGTTAAGCTAGGATAAATTATTTGAAGAAACCTACTTTAGGTGTACAAAACAGTATTTAGTTCTTCCTCTATCTAGTATCTACAAATCTAGTCTTTCTTTAATATTTGGTTGTTATACATTGATGGTTTAATAGAGATATTACTTGAATAGAACTCTTGTTTTGTAACAGTTACCATTTGGAGAAGACATATGTTATTAGATTCCAGTATAATCTATAATATAAAATAAAGAACTTTTACAAATGTGTTCTTGTATAGTATCTGAGTTTCTGTTTCTTTTTTTTTATTCTTCTCTTATACAATACATCCCTAACACTGCCTACCCCTTCACTCCTTTCAGTCCAGTCCTTGCTTCTCCTCACCCCCAGATTCTCCACTCCTCCATTTCCCTTCAGAAAAAGAGCAGAGATATCAAACAAGCACTGCTAAAAAAAAAAAAAAAAAAAGTTATCATAAGACTAACAACACAGCCAGGCATGGTGGCACATGCCTTTAATCCCAGCACTTGGGATGCAGAGGCAGGCAGATTTCTGAGTTGGAGGCCAGCCT
>NC_034591.1:45862326-45881419 GCF_900095145.1 Mus pahari
CATCCCCATTCTACTGTTAGAATTCTTTCCTCTCTCTCTCTCTCTCTCTCTCTCTCTCTCTCTCTCTCTCTCTCTCTCTCTCTCTTACACACACACACACACACACACACACACACACAAATTGCAAGAAAAAAAAAAAGAAAAAAAAAAAACCTCAAGCTAAACAACCACAATATATATGCACAGAAAACACAGGCTGTATGATTGCTGCTTCTCTGTGTCCCCCGATAAGCACTGCTTACTTGATTCTGAGAGCCATGTTCTCTTGGTATCCTTGACACTCTGGCTTCTACAATCCCTCTCCCATGGGGTTCTCAGAACTCAACCTAATCTTTGGCTGTGGGTCTAAGGAATTTTCATCTTAGCTAACTATAAATATTTTAATCTTCCTTTGAGTAATTTGTTTTAGTATAATATTCTTTGAAACTGTCTTCATAATCTGGGATACCAAAGAAAAAACTACTGATTTATTCTAAGAAAAAAATTCTATTTAAATGTTGAAAAATAGCTATCTAGCAGTATGCAGGTGGAATATAAAATACTCATAGATCCATGTACATTTATTTTATATCACAAAATATATGCATTCATATCATCAAACCTCAAATAATTATTTAACTACCTCTGATGTTCATAAGCACTGTTTGGACTGGTGTCATATTACATGATTTTAGACCCTACTTTGAGATTCACAACTAAACCTCAAGTAGTTAGACACAAATGTTTGAATTTTGTAGTTTAATTTTTGGTGACATATACATATATTATAAATAATATTTGTAGTATTATTACAATAAAATCCAATTCTTTCCATTAACAGACTAATAAAAATTAAATAAAAATAAAAGTATCACCCTTCATTCTTTTCTTTCTTTCACTCCAATATTCAGTATATCTTATATATCAAACATTTTAAGTATATTCAATACTATTCTTTTCCTTACTTGTCATCAAACCATTATCAGTCACTTAGTGAGAATTTTTATTGGCTTCAGTTTTCTGAAAATAAAGTCAAACACCTTGTTAGTGAAGTTTTGTTGCCAAGTGCAATTTTATTTTTCTTGGGATGCTGCACTGCTTAACCAAACATCCATTTTCATAGTTTTGAAATTTACTGGGGACTTGGGACATGCTCTTTGTACTTTAAAATTTAATCATAGTTACTGTCACCAAGAAATTTTGGCAAATGGAGTGCTTAATGTTTCCACTGAAATTTTAACAGATCCTTGCTTTATGTTCATGTGAAAATATCCAGTATTTAGTTTTAATAAATAATTTTGAAGTATTGTGGCATAATGACATATGTTTTGCAAAATGGTTGCTTATATACACAACAAAAGATATCCTAAGAAATTTTTGCGTCTGCATTAATGAAACAAACAAGCATAATCTTGTATGAATTAAAATATGTTGTAAAATCAATGGAAGTTTCAGTAATTGGAGTATAGCAGTTATTATAGGCAAGCATATACATGCCTTAGCACAGATATTTCACTCAAATTTGGTTGAGGCACATGAATCAGTGAATAGCCATCCTGAATTTGCTGTAGCCAGGTGATGGGTGCTGTGGACTGGCCTCAGTTGCCCCCCCCCCCCAATCTGCGGGAGAAATCTGGGTCCCAGTCAGGTGAGCAGGAGTCAGTGAGAAATGACAAACAAATATGGACACAAGGGAGTGTGCTGTATCTGAATGTAATTTGTCAAATCGAGCATCAAACTTTTAAAACTGAAGAAAATAGGGAAGTTAGGTCACACATTGGCAAGGTACAATGAGGTTACTGAATGCTTAATGGCTCTTACACAAAACAGAGGAATGCAAACATAAAGACTGGCAGGAAATGGGCAATAAAACAACTGAGAAAAAGTCAGCTCTATCTAAGGTCAACCATATTCTTAGAAGCCAGGTGTGAGGTCTTTACACTCCAGGGGCAAGGACTTTCACACCCAAGCCATAGTTCTAATTAGGTAGTTCCACTCTAGCTAACCTTCTCATGAATAATGCAATATTCTAGTTCCTCCTAAAATCACAGTCTAATCTACTTCCTAAACCATTGTAAATTCCTGTATATTTGAGTAGCTCGGCTTTTATCTTTTATTCTAAGTGATTGTGGGGGAGGGGACTTTCTACTAATAAGTAATGTAGTCTACCATATATAACTATAATAAGAATTCTAAACTTACTTTGCTAAGCTTGCCCTGAGATTTCTAACTCTATGTAGGAGACAGTAATGCCTGATTTCTTTCACTATCTCTCTTACAATACTAGAAGCAATTCTGAATGTCACTGAATAGGCAACATTCTTACTGAATTCCAAGCCCAGGGCCAGCTCAAGGACAGCCTAGGGCATTGGTGAAGGCCAGGAAGCAAAGTCATCACTTGGAAGGACCAATAAAACAATACTGAAAGAAAGCACACAGATCCATTCACAAGGACAAGTTTGGAGCATTCGTCATACAGGATGCCACTGTTCCAGGAGACTAAGTTTCCATGAACTTTTTTGCCTCAGGACTGTGTCCAGGTTTCTAGGCTTGTCACAGGAGTCACTACTGGAGTGGGCGTAGCAGATGGGAATATTTTTGCAAATATTCCCCAAGATCTGTTAACCTCTCTTTGTCTCTTATTTAGTGAAGTTTAAACTCAGTGTTCCACTAAAGTTCAGTTCTCCTGTGAAGCTTCCTTCTTACAGCATAAAGTTTATCAACTCAAGTAAAAGGAAAGCAAATAACCAGACAAAAGAACAATTACAAAAGTTCTTCTGATCCATTTGTTTCAGTGATGCTCTCAAAGACTACATGACAAGCCAATAAAGGGGATCTTACTTCTCTAAGTATGCAGATGATACATGAATGACAATATTTGAAAGAAAATTAAGGAAAACAAGGATAAGATAATTAGTTCATAGAGATAAAAAAGGTAAATTATAGTAGAAACAAAATAATGTGTTTTTTAAAGTTATATTCCAAAGAGCAGGTACAAAGAATAGTATAGGACAAGCTTAAAAGTTGTCTCATGAGCTGGGCGTGGTGGTGCATGCCTTTAATCCCAGCATTTGGGAGGCAGAGGCAGGCGGATTTCTGAGTTCGAGGCCAGCCTGGTCTACAGAGTGAGTTCCAGGACAGCCAGAGCTATACAGAGAAACCCTGTGTTGAAAATAAAAAAGCTGTCTTATGTTTGGACATGAACTCTGCTCACTATATGCTTCTCCTTTCTGAAATGACAACTATCATGTATGTCTCACATTGGAAAAAACAGGGAAGAACAGCCTTGTACGCAAGAAAGCTGAACTGCTGCCCTTGTTGAAAGTGAGGAAATTAAATATCATTATATTGAGGAAATATCATCAATTGAGGAAATTAAATATCATTATAATCAATTGTTTTGAATTAGGAAAAATATAATTTTTATCCTGCCTAGTGTGCAAATAAATTGCTAGGTTAATATAGACTAAAGTATTTGGATTATTATTGAGTAATAAATAGTAAGTAGTAAGGAAGAAAACATATGTTTCATATACATTACTTTTAAATTGATATATAATTTATTATTCAGAGATTTAGAATTTTGTCTAAAATGTTGCTCATGTACTAATGTATATGTTTTATTTATATGCTATTTTATAAATGAATTTGCCCCAATTTTCTGATTGTCTCTTTAAAGCTTGTAGTTTCTTTTGAGGGAGAGGAAGCAGCCAGTAAATGGTGGGTGTGGCCCACTCCTGGGATTTTATTAATAATGTCTTATGGAATCTGAAAAACCTAAATAATAAAGCTTCCTCTTACTACAGTTGCTACTTGATTATCTCACTGAACTTCGGATGACACAGAGATAGAACAGAGAGAAAATACTCAAATAATCCTGGTCTAAAGAAACTTTTCTTTCTAAGCACATCTCTGCATTGGCATCTGCAATTTTCATAAAAACTGTTGTCTCAGATAAGAGAATGTTTTTGATAGGATGATCTATTTCAACCCTGTTAATCCTACCAATTTCTGAGCATGGGAAGTCTTCCCATTATCTGGTATTTTTAAATTATTTATTTTTTCATTGTCTTAAAATTTTCATTGAATAAAACCTTCACTTCCGTGTTTAGATTTATTCTTAGGGTTTTTTTCCCTGCTATTTCTAAATGTTATTGTTTCCCTGATTGTTTTCTTGGTATATTTGTCTTTGCTATATAGGAAGGTGACTGACTTTGGTGTCTTAATTTTGTCTATTGCTGCTTTGCTGAAGGTGTTTATAAGCTGCAACCAATACTGGTAGATGTTTTGGGTTCATTTATGCATAGAATAACATCATCTACTATAAGGGTACTAGGGCTTACTGTGCTTCTTTCTTGTGGCTTAAAAAAGACTTCAAGCATCATATTACACAGAAGTGGTAAGTATAGATCTTTTCCTGTTACTAATTTTAGTATAAATGCTTCATTTGTTCCTTATTTAATTTTTTATCTAAGGAGATAGTTTATTTTTCCATGATATTATTTGTGTGGCAGATATAAGTATTTATATATGTTCAGCAAGTTATGAATCTGCTGCACAAAACTACCTTGATCATTACAAATGTCATTTTGGGTGTGTTCATAAATTCAGTTTGCAAATATTTTGTTAAAATATTTTACACCACTCTGTTCATAACAGCTTTGTTTGTTAGAACCAGAACCTGGAAACAACCCAGATGTCCTATGACAGAAGAATGGATACAGAACAAACATATGGTCCATTTACACAATGGAATACTACTCAGCTATTAGAAATGAGGACATCCTCAGTTTTGCAGGCAAATGAATGGAATTTGGAAATGTCATTCTGAGTAAGGTAACTCAGACCCCAAAGGACATGAATGGTATATACTCACTAATAACTAAATATTAACCAAAAACATACAGAATACCAAAGATACAGTCCACAGAAGGCAAAAAGGTCAACAAGCTGAAGGTCCCAAGTGAGAATGCCTCAGTCCCACTTGGGAGGATGAAAAAAGCAATCACAAGGAGGGAGGTATTAGGCAGGAGGGAAAATGATCTGGTATTGGGTGAGGGAAAAGGACTGAAGTCCTGAGGGCCAGCAGAAAGAATGGAAACAGGCAACCTCGGGACGTAGGAGGTTGGGAGGACCCTCCAGAATGTACCAAAGACCTGGCAGGTGGAAAACTTTTAGGATACAGTGGGAAGGATCTTAGAGGAAATGTGCTACAGTGGAGAGAAGGAACTTGTAGAGCCTACCTCAAGCAGAAAAACAGGGCATCAAGTGAGGAATAGGGTTGCCATCCCACAGTCAAAATCTTTAACACATAATTGTTCCATTGCAGGGAAGAAAGTGGAGAGAATCCTGAGGAAAGAATGTCCAGTGACAGGTTTAAAGTGGGATCCAGCTCAAGGGGAGGTCCCAAGGCTTGACATGAGGCTATGGAGCACTCATAAAAAGGGATCTATCATAACTGCCTATGGGAAAACCCAGTAAGTAGTTGAAAGAGTCAGATGCAGATATTTGCACCCAACCAATGGACAGAAGCTGCTGACCCTTGTGACTGAATTAGGAAAGGCTGGAAGAAGCTGAGGAGAACGGCGCCCCTGCTTGATATCTGATTTGTTTAGTTTTGTAGGACCTCAGCATAATACCTTATATTCTGTGTTATATTAGGTATATTGAAAAGAATAAAGCAATTTTGACATAGAAAGCTTTATTTAAGGATAGTATACATATTGCAAATTTTAATAACATTAATATACCTCTTAAATAAGTAAATGAGCTTTAGAAATGCTTTCTTATTTAAAAGGAATTCATCCATAGAAGGGAGCAAATAAATACATGCCTTTACATATTAGAATAAAATTTGAAAAACAGATATGATTCATTTATTTGGCCAGGCTATTGTCAGTATCTTACAGTAAAATTAAAAAGTTTTCTTAAGCCAAAATTCAATTAAATGTTTTCTAAATAATACTCAAATAACAGTAGTTAAAGTGACCCATATTTTAATGCTTGATTTCTGAAATCCATCTGAACAAGTGCTGTTTCTTTAAAAAGCAGTATTACATGTGCATGCAAAGAAGATGCTCTGAGAATTGATGCAAACTTTATATTGTAGCTTCTAGCTAATGACAGAGATGATAACCTCTGGAAGACACAAACCTCCTGGAATAAGCACAATGAAAATAATAATAATCCAATGCCTATCATGCCCTAAGGCATTGGGAGAACAAATATTCCATTTGTCTGCCTGGCAGAAGATTTGTCTGTGGTTTTAAGTTTCTGATGCAGAAAGCAAGATGATTATTTATCAAAAAAATAAAATAAAAAATAAAAAAAGGTGATTTGCTCTTCAAGCTCCATTGGTAGGAATGATTAAACTTTCAGCTGAGAAGATGCCGAAAAGTTTTTCTTATATGTTAAATAGTCTTCAAAACTGGTTTAAACATATATAATATATTTAGTTAAAAAAACATTGTTCCAAAACTTTTAACTTACATTTTTTGATAAACTTCTATTTCCCTGGTTTTAAAAGGAGGAGTTTATAATAAAAATCCCAAGGTTTGAGGGGTGAGTGGCATCCAAGGTCCCATGAGCATCACTGTCTAGCAGTGGCATTAATCCTCAGTCTTGAGGAGTTTTGCTGAACCTCAGGAGCATCCTGTCTTCCTGGATCGTGGATCCATGGAAAATTCCAATGTCCCCCAAACTACCTTGGAACCCTAACCAACCACCCATCCTAGTTGGATCTGCCTACCACCCCAGCTTGGTCAGAGTGGGACATAGCCTACAGAGTAGGGGTCACTGGTGGCACAACCTGCAGAGTAGAGGCTGCCTGAGGCATAGACAACAGAGTAGGGTACTCTGACATTCATTGTCTGGACTACAGCTAGCCCCATCCTCCCAAGAAATCCTGCTGCCATCAGGATCATCCAGATAATACCAGGAAAACCCAGATGTCTAAGGACAGTGTAAGAACAAAATTAACAAAATTCGGGGCAGTATTGCAGCACTAAGGCCCAGGTATCCTATTACTACAAACCCTGACTATCCTAATGAAACTGAAGGACAAGAAGAGAAACTGAATTGCAATATTATATAGATGATAGAGTCCTTTCAAGAGGACATAAATAAACCCTTAAAGAAAACTATAGGAAGAGACTTCCAAGCAGGTAGAGGCATTAGAAGAGAAAGCAAATAAATACAAAGAAATACAGGAAAATACAATCAAAATGTTAAAACACATGAATACAACTGTCTAAGACCTGAAAAAGGAAATGAAAGCAGTAAGAAAAAACACAAAATGAGGCAATCCTGGAGATGAAAAACCTAGGAAAGATAACAGGAAGTACATATGTAAGAATCACCAACAGAATACAGGAAAAGGAAGAAAGAATCTCAGGTGTAAAAGATACAATAAAAGAAATCAACATACCACTAAAAGAAAGTGCAAAAATCTAAAATGTTCACGGCACAAAACATCCAGAAAATTTGGGACACTATAAAAAGACCAAACATAAGAATAATAGGAATAGAAAAAGAAGATTCCCAGTTCAAAGAACCACAAAACATGGATGAAGAAAATTTCTCTAATCTAAAAAAGGAAATGCCCTAAAGATACAAGAAGCTTACAAAGCACTAAACTGATGGGACCAGAAAAGAAAATCCTCCATCCACATAATAACCAAAACACTATCTAAATATTCAGAACAAAGAAAGAATTGTAAAAGCAGTAAAGGCAAAAGGCCAACTAACATATAAAATCAGACCTATCAGAATCGTACCAAATTTCTCACCTGAGACTCTAAAAGCTACAAGGGCCTGGGAATGTGTCTTGTAAACCCTAAGAGACCACATATGTCACCCCAGACTACTATACCCAGAAAAACTTTCAATCACCATAGATGAAAAAACTAAGATATTCCATGACAAAACTAAATTCTAACAATACCTTTACACTAACTCAGTACTTCAGAGGATACTAGAAGGAAAACTCCAACCCAATGAGGCTAACTATACTTAAGAAAACACAAGAAATAAATAATTTCACTCCATTAAAACCAATACAAGCGAAACACAAACACATTCTCTCTCTCTCTCTCTCTCTCTCTCTCTCTCTCTCTCTCTCTCTCTCTCTCTCTCTCTCTCTCTTTCTCTCTCTCCCACCACCACCATCATAAAAATAACAGAAAGTAATGATCATTTCTCATTAATATCTCTCAAAATTAATGGATGCAATTCCTCAGTAAAAAGACACAGGCTAATAGAATGGATGTGTAAACATCATGCTGTTGTGTACAAGAAACACATCTCAGGAGCAAAGGTAGTGATGATCTCATGGTGGATGATATTTTTGATGTGTTTGATGATCTCACTATAAAGGGGTAGAAAAAAAAGGCTTTCCAATCAAATAGAACCAAGAAACAAGCTGGAGTAGCCATTCTAATATGTAATATAATAGTCTTTCAATGGAAAGTCATCAAAAGAGGAAGGGAAGGAAAGATTATACTGATCAAAGGAAAAATCCACCTACAGAACATATCAGTTCTGAATATCTATGACCCAAATGCAAGGGTACTCACATTTGTAAAATAAATATTGTTAAATCTTAAATCATACATTAGACTCCACTCATTAATAGTGGAAGACCTTAACACCCCACACTCAACAATAGACTGGTAATGGAGACAGAAACTAAACACACAGACAAACAAAAATAACAAAACTAACAGACATGATTTAAATGGACCTAACAGATACTTATAACCTTTTGGTGTGTATTCCTAAGTGAATATAACTAGAAAGTGCAGGATATCCATGCTGTAATCAACAGACCCAAAGAATCCAAATAAAAAGAAGGGCCACAAGGGAGGATGTTTGAATCTTTCTTAGAATGGGAATAAAATTAGATATGGGAGACAGATGGAATAAAGGAACTGGGTCAAGAGGGGATGGGAAGGGGTCTGTGCTGAAGCAGGAGAAGAGCATATGTAGGGAGAGCAGGGGAGAGAGAAGGGAGATGGGCTGGGGGTATAGTCTCAGGACTTGCCAGAGACCTGGGATGGAGAGAGGCTCCAAAGGGTCTAGGGGGCAACTCTAGCTGAGTTTCCTAACACTAGAAGATTTGGATCCGGAAGTGTCTGCTTCTTGTAGCTAAGCAAGACTCCCTGTGAAAGGAGAAGGAGACTACCTTACTCCCAAACATTCAGCCCAAAATATGTTGTGCCTTCAAGATGTGCAGTGATGAAATAGAGCAGAGTCTGTGAGAATGGTCAACCAATGACTACCCCAAATTGAACCCCACCCCATGGGCAAAGGCCAATCTCTGACACTACTTATGATATCCTGTATGCTTTTAGACAGGAACCTAGTGTAACTGTTCTCTGAGAGGCTCCACCCAACAGCCAATGGAAAGAGATGCAGACTCACACCAAACATTAAATGCAGCTCAAGAGATTTATGGTAGAGTTGAGAGAAAGATTGAGGGATGCTTAAAGGGAGGAATTCCACAAAAAGACCAACAGATCAACTAACTTGAACCCTGGAGGAGCCCACTGACTGAATCACCAGTCAAAGAGCATGTAATGGTTGAGCTGAGAACTCCTGCACATAGATAAAATATGAGCAGCTTGTCTTCATGTAGATCCCCCAAAGAACTGGAGCAACAGCTGTCACTGAGCCTGTTCCCAGCCTTCCTGTGGATCCTTGGCTCCTATATTGATGGCCTTGCCTGGCCTCAGTAGGAGAGGATGTATGTAGTCCTGCAGAGACTTAATGTGCAGTAAGAGGCAGGGGAGGGGATTGACATTCAGAGGGAGCCTTCCCCATCACTTTTGAGAAGGGGAAGGCATAATGATTGGAGGACTTGTGTGAGTGTAAAGAGAAGTTGGGCTGCTATTGTGTTTTAAAGAGAGCAAATAAATAAATTTAATTTAAAAATGCCCACGTTCATATAATATCACCACCTGACTGCATATAATTTCTTTTGGTAAATTATTTAATATTTCAAAACTCTTATTATTCCTTCTGTTTGGTGGAGACATCTTGAGTATCAAAAGGAATATTAAGTGTAAACAACTCAAGAGTCTATGGTGCACAAAAAGTACCTTACAGCCTGACTCAGTTGTAAGGATTACTTTTATTACTATTAATATGTAAAGATATATGAAAGTCTTCGTATTCCATTAGCACCAGATTCAGTTTATTCCAAGTTTTCATTCAAAATGTCGTGTTTAAAATGTTCAGGGCTACTAATGTTTGTCAAGGAATTAGTGACTCTTTCCTAACAAAATACTTGATGTCCTCCTTGGCTAGATTCTAAAACAGCAGCTGATTCATCTTTCCTCTAATCAACACTCTGACCTCCTTCTCAGTTCAGAGAAAAACAAATTACTAACTCTGTAAGTCATGGGTCCAGCATGCTGAGCACCTCTCATATTTGCGAGTTAATATGAATCAAGATAGTTTTTTTACAAGCTAAGAAGTATATCTGTGTGGGTCAAGATGCTTTTCTATAAAATTCCTCAGGAAGTTAAGTTGAAAGAATTATTTTCCACCTGCCTCATAGTTTCACAGGTTGCAGCCCATGCTTTCTCGGTCCTGCTGCTTTGGTCCTGTGTTGACATAGAGTATCATCATGAGAGCATGTCATGGACTCAGTTGCTTATTACACAGCACTAGGTGATCAAAAATGGAAAAGGGCCAAAATCCCAATAAATCATTCAAAAGTGTGCCCCAAATTATCTCACTTCCATCTAGATGTATCCATTTAATGAAGGTTCTACCATCTCCCAGTAAACACAAGAATCAGGGTATACACTCTAGAACCTAGGTATGGAGAAAAATTTGAAGGGTAATGCTATGACAGCTACAGTGATATCCTTTGTGCTTAAAGATTTTAATAACTAATATTCCTCATGACCTCACTGTGGCACTAATGTTCATATGAAGAACTTTATTATGTTAAGGGAAGATGACACTATTTTGGCATAAGTTGCAGGATGTGTAGAGAGTTAGCATTTGGCTAATTCTTTTTCCTTTTTACTAGGTGACACTAAAAGAATAGTTTTCTGTAAGTTTCTCCTTGAAAATTTGTTATTTCTCACACCTATCTATATATGATCTAGACTACAGTTGATGTATTTAAATAAGGATGTGTTTGAAAACCAATCTATATTTTCCTAAACTTTTTTCTATCTGGTTATCAATTAACTTTGTATTATGTTGCGATATCTGCAGGGGGAAATAATACTTAGCCATTTTGTTTGAAATTTCAATTATTAGTGGTGGCATTTGGGAGAGAGGACATTTAATTCCTGTTGCCTCACTTTCCGGCTCTTGATAAGCTACACTGTTTTATTAGATCATGAAATTCAGAGTGTGTTATATCTTGCATATTTTTGCCATTAGTTGGATGATAATATGAGTGTAATTACCTAAAAATCTTTATGAGATGATGTAATATTTTTTTTAAATTAGGATAACATTGAATCTTATTTAGATTATGAACTCTGAAAAGGTTATTTTCTGCTTGTTTTGCTATTATTTACAAATTTATCATAGAGAAAATTTAGAAGTGTCTCAATGTGAGATCAAATCACAAGTCTCTGTGTTTATTCAGTTTTACTGTTTCACAACAGAAAAAGTGAATTTCATTTCAATTTTAGTATAAAAGCCTCTACATTACAAACCAAAATATCTCAGAATCTCTAACTGAACATAGATTTAGAATATGTGTGTGTGTGTGTGTGTGTGTGTGTGTATAAAATTCTACTTAGGAGAAAAATGATATATATAATGATATATATATATATATATATATATATATATATATATATATATACATATATATGTGTATATATGTGTGTGTTATATCAATTTATTAACTAGTCTGTATATTACAATAAATATAATGCAATATAGTATAATTTTATATAATAATATATGTATGTGTTACATCTATCTAGTTCAGCCAAACACATTGGATAATCTGAGTGGAATTAGAGATTGTGGTGAGCTACTTTATGTGCTCATTGCTGGGTAAAGAACTATGGTCCTCTGTGACAGCAACAGGTGCTCTTAACTGAACATGTAAAAAATTGGACATATAAAAATTTGCTTTTGATATTTGAAACTATTTCCAGTTTGTTTGTTTGTTTGCTTGCTTGTTTGTTTTTTTGTTTGTTTTGTTTGTTTTTTCAGTACTGCTAGTATTGAGCTTTTTTTTCCTCTCTCCTTCCTTATGCCTGTGCCTTTGGAATGGTATCCTGCACTTTGGGATGGGGTTGTTACTAGTAATAATAGCCCAGTGTATAGTATGAGCCACAGTATACCCATAGTTTTATTTCCATGGTAATTCCACCTAGTAATAACCTACCAGTCTCACTTTTTAGATTCTTCACCACATTAAGTGTGCATGCTTTTGTATCTGATATTTACCTATACAAAATATCAAACAAAGTCAGGCAGTGGTGGTACATGCCTGTATTCCCAGCACTTGGGAGGCAGAGGCAGGAGGAATTCTGAGTTCAAGGCCACCCTGGTCTACAGAGTGAGTTCCAGGACAGCCAGGGCTATAAAGAGAAACCCTGTTTCCAAAAACAACACAAAATAAACAAACAAAAAAAAAATCAAACAATGTGAGTTTGGTACACAAGCTAGCTATATTCTCTAAAGTACAGTCATGGAACAGACCTTCTCAGGCATAGCTTATGGAGTAGAAATATAACATATGTGAAGTTAAAATCCTTCAGGCAGCATGAGTCAAAGTCACATAAGCCTCTCGTTTTTTTCTCCTAAGTAACACTATATCAAAAGGAATAAACAATCTCATTAAATATTAATCATTCACTCTTTTTGAAGTGGTTTTTATTTTAAACTTCCTGTGCCCTGTCTCTTTAACATCTAGTAATTCTCACTTTATATATTCCCTGCACTGATGAAATATGACAGGCAGATTCAGGACACGAGTGCTGAGTCAAGACAACCATCAGAGGGAAATGGGCATCCCTGTCTTTCATCTCAACCTTTATAAAGAGCTAAAAATTACAAACACTTAAAAAAAATGAGAATAAAGACTCTGCAGGGACATTTAGCAGTTTTAGCAGAACATGAAGCTATCTGAAAAACAAGTAGTGATAATTGGTTAATTAGAAGTTGAAGACTGGATAGGTATTAAGAGATTTCTGAAAAGAAAGCACAAACATCAAGGGATAAAATCTCTACTACAAAGATAATTCACCTTTTTAATATTCCCAGTTCAAAAAATATCAGTGATATTTTAGATGTTAGGAAATAGTGCCATGTAGAAGATGGTAGAAGTAATTAAAAGGGGATCATTATGGTGAAGCAAGAGGCATTTGCTTTATTCACTGATGATCTCCCAATTTCAAAAGTGCTCGATGGAGAAGAGATTAGGTGTTGACATTCTCTAAGCTTATATTATCAATAGCGCAGAATTCTATTTATTCAAACAAGTTCAGTAATCAGCCTGATTGGGATGAACTACTTCATAATGAGGAGGATTTAATCTCTTTCCAGTGGATCTGGATACTTTCAAATTTAATGTGAGTTAGACTATTTAAAATAAATAGACAACTTGGAAATAAAATGTATAGCTTACACGTAGCAACACTTCCAGAGGGGTGTGTTATTTTTCAAAATGTTAATAAATGGGCAAAGTATGGTACAGAACAGTCTCATGAGAAAACACAGACATGGTTTCTTTTTTATTCCTGTGTTCTCCATTTCCCCCTTAAATATTGACGACCACTGAAGTATCATCTGTCTTTTTTTGTGTGTACATTACATGAAATAATATAGGTTCTAGACTTCTGAATATGTACTCTTTCACTTGAGATTTATTTGTATTTTTGTATAAATAAATTATTCCTTTACTTACTAGCATTCCAGTGTGAAGATGCATGATATTACAGTCCATTTATTCATGTCTTAACTAGGCAACATTTGGTTTCTATTTTGAGGGGAGTCTTTGCTAATATGTTTAAAATGTACATGAAAGTTTTCTTGGTAAGCTGTCTTACTATCTACATATGGTATAATAAAATTGCTCAAATTTTGTACTTTTTAAAGACATTATTAACAAACAGTTTTTGGTTTTCCAGGTCATGGGAAGGCCCTAAGACCTGACACTTTTATTGATGCTATGGTGTGCTCACACACATGGCCCTATCATGATGCCCTCCAAAAGGCCCAACAAGCAGCTGAAAGAGTCAGATTCAGATATTTACACCCAACAAATGAACAGAACCTGCTGACCCCTGTGGTTGAATTGGGGAAAAGTTGGAAGAAGCTGAGCAGGAGGGTGACCCTATGGGAAGACCAACAGTCTCAACTAACCTGGACTCCCATGATCTCTCAGACACTGAGCCACCAACCAGGCATCATACACCAACTGATATGAGACCCCTGACACATATATGTCAGAGCACTGCTGGGTGTGGACTCAATCAGAGAAGATGCACCTAACCCTCGAGAAACTTGGAGCCCCAGGGAGTGAGGGAGTGTGGTGAGGTGGGGGGTCAGAAAACCCTATTGGAGACAGGAAGAGAAGGTGTGAGATAAGGAACAGTTGGAGGGTGGACTGGGAGGGGGATAAAGTTTGGGACTGCAAAAAATGTTTAAAGAATAAATTTTTGAAAAGGAAAAAAAAAGGAAAGATGCTATCAGCCTTATTTCTTTATAGCATATAGCTAACAAGAATTAGCCACTATATGAGGTATGTCGTGTTAATTATTTTTATCTTATTCTGGGTAATTTTATGTCAATTTGACATGTGATAGAATCATTTGGGAAGAGAAATTATCAATTGAGAAAAATTCCCCACTAAACTGGCCTGTAGACAAACTTGTGGAACATTTTTTTAAAATAGTGATTAACACAGGAATAACTCACTGAGGGTGGTACCATTCTTGTGTAGGTAGTCCTGGAGATGTATAACAAAAAGAAGCAGGTTGAGCAAGACTTGAGGACCAAGAAATTCTTACCTTGAGTCATTGCCTGATTTTTACTGTGTCTGACAATGACATATAAGGTGAAATAAACTGTCCTCCCCAAGTTGCTTTGGTCATGGAGTTTTATCCCAGCAAGAGAAACCATTAAATATAAGGAAAGCATCATGTTAGGTTCCTGGTCACTTCCTTATAGTCTCAGTTTTCTAATAGTGCCATGCTACATTTGGCATTGCCTATAGGAGAACTGAGCCCTAGCATATAAACATACCTCCTACCCATTGTAAATCATGATAAGAGCTTTGTTATAGGACATGGTTCTCTAGATGTCCTATAACAATGGAGAAATGAAGTATCATGAGAAGAGGGACCACGAAATGATCCTTAAAAGGAAGATAAGCACAAAGCACCATGAAAGCACTTCAAGAATTCTTGACCTTCACAGAGAGAGAGAAAATACCAAGACTGAAACCTAGATCTTCTTTACTCATCTAAAAGTAATTAGAAATAAATAATTAGGGTTGGGAGAGTTGAGGAAAAATCTTACTATCGTTGTTCATTTTTGAATAAGTGGCATGTCCTGGTAACACTTATTCACCAAGAAAGTTTGTGAAAGACCTTGAAATACATAAACATATAAAATTAGACTAATTATCATCAATATTTTGCACAGAGACTTGGTGATATTTCCTCAATGTCACACTATGAATAAGGAAGCAGGTGAAATTTATGAGGGACTTCTGGAAACAGACTCAGGTTGGCATTGCTGTTCCAGAGTATGAAACTGTATCATGTTTTCCTGTTAGGGATAGATTGGATTGGGTACAAGGACAACCTGGAATCCTTTTACACAAGGACCTTTTGTTTTACAAATTGCTCCACACACCAGGTCATTTTTTCCCTCATCTTTAGGCACTTGGTCTTGTGAAGATTATGTACCCCAGTACAGGGGAATGCCAGGGCCAGGAAGTGAGAGTGGGTGGGTTGGGGAGCAGGGCTGGAATTGGGGGGGGAGGGTAGAGGTAGAGGGTATAGTGGACTTTCGGGATAGCATTTGAAATGTAAATGAAGAAAATATCTAATAGAAAAAAGTATAACATAAGTGACTATATTTTGTAGTCAAATATTTTCCATAATTATGTTTTGACTTATAGAATAATAAGTATAGCAGAATTAAGCTTTCTTAAATAGGCACTCTATGTCAGGGAGTAAGGAAAGCTTTTCCTAAGAAAAGCAGCACCTCATTGATACTGTTAGAAAGTTAAATCGTTCAAGAAAGTAGAGGGTATCACTTCCAATTTTAATTTTCAGTTTCTTACTTATAAAAGTCAGATGGATTCTACAAAATGATAAGGGACTCTGAAACCTCACCCAGTAGTAGCTGTCCTTGTAATGGCAATGCTTGACTTGATACTTTTGTGAAATTGATCGACTGGAGCCAAGATACATGTCATATAGTCACTGCTATGATGAAAGGATTTTTCTATTTATATCAGAAGGGGGTTTCAGAAAAGTTCGCATTTATTAGTGGAGAGATAACATGAGATAGATTCAACTATGCCAGTCTGTGTTAGTCCTTTGCCTGTTATCATAATAAAATCAAAAGGAAAAAGCCATCCTGTGAACACACCACACAAAACACATCACATAACTTTCAGTGACATAGTAATTGGATCAGATAAGTAAAAACTATATTTTTGGGAGCAGGGAGAGGGGTTTTCCTGTAGGCCCATGTCACACTCATTCTAGAAGATGAATCATACTGCTTGGACATCCAGAACCTTCAAGTATCAGTGCAATTTGGTGAGTTAATTATCTGAAATATGTCTTGCCTAAAGGAAAGCCATATTATTTTATTTAGCATGTCCTTAACTTATGAGGGAAGTATAGCTTTGGAGAGACCTCATTCAATATATTTAATACCTTGAAATCCTTCTCCAGCTTTATACATTAGTGGTCTGAAACCGAGATACACTATGAAGAGAAGAAGTGGTTGGAATTGATGACTACTCCTAGTAGTTCTTTAGTAAATGTAAGCTTCAAATAAGACAGGCTAAGGAACTATTTTTTGCCAACAATCATGGAGAAATCTTAGAAAGTGAATATTTCCCAAGAAGAATCCAGCTTCCATCTTATGACAAAGGGAGGAGCACAGGATATTGCGCATCTACCATCACGGTTCCAGTCCACAAAAGTTGTCAACACTTTCTCATTTAATTATGGGATTTAATTTGTTGCAAAGACATAACTAATGTAAGAAGTTTGTTTGTAGCAGTTAAAGTCTGTCTCACATCTAAGCAGTGAGGCAATCTCACCTGCGACAGACGTAGAGTTGAGGAGGTTCTATGGGGAAAGATGTATAGATGATGGGAAAAAGAGAATGATGTGATACGTTAAGCAGAATTTAAGTGACATTTTCTCTATTGAATTCAGAGAAATATTAAACTTTCTTAAACATAATTTTTTATTGATTATTTGTGACTTTAACATAATGCATCTTCACCATCCCTACTTCCTAGTCCTTCCAGTTTCACCTTTTCCATCCTCAGGGCCTCCCTCAAACAAAAGACAAGGTAAAATAAACAAAACAACACCAACAAAAACACAAAACAAAACAAAATTACAATTTGTATTGTTCATGTAGTCAATGAAGCATGGTCAAAGTCCCAATGACTTGCCCATTAAAGAAAAGTGTATCCATCCTCACTCCTACCATCACTAGTAGTTATCTACTATGAAGAGGTACACTTCAGCACACCTTTATCACAATTTTTAGGAGTTTTCTTTGATGGCTTTCTGTCTAGATTATTACATTCTTTTGGGGGAGAGTATGAGGGATGTTACTGAAGGCATCTATGTCTCCTGATAAATACAAGTAGCTTATACTTCCACCTGAGACATGTTTGATGTCTGTAGTCAGTGGTGCAGTATTGCAAGATCATTGATATCATTACAGAACAAGATTGCTTGTCTTTACAGTCAGTAGGAGCTCAGATCATGGACTTCCACAGAATATTCAGCAGAGCACAAATCTCAAACATTCACCTGGTCTCTGGAGTCTACACCTGTCTCAGACTTCACCACGATCTCCAGTGTCAGTACAGGTCACAGACACCAACAATGTCCCTAGTGTCAACTGGTCCACGAACATTGAGATGAGTTTAGGTAGCAGATGACACTATGGACATCCATGGCTTTTGGTGCTAATACAAACCACAGACGTCAAGTCTGTCCTGGCTGCAGCAGAACCAAGGATATCAAATGTGGTTCAGCTGGAAATACAGATTATTTACATCTATATGACTCCTGGCAGCATTGATGCCCAAGGACATTAACATTGCTTTATTTGGTAACAAAAGTCAAACACACCCACATGATCTTTGGTAGATACATGGACCATATGGGCCACATGAACTCTAGCAGTACCTTGGATCCAGACATAGTTTCTGATGGCAGCAAGACCCTTAGAAATCAAACAGTCCTCTGGCAGCAGCTGAGGACTCAGACATTGAAATGGTTCAGCCTCTCTCCACAGCATAAGCACTGCTCTGGTCTCCCATCATTCTCACCTCTCCATCACACATTCATCTTTCAAAGTGTCAGAGGAAACTGCAGTATTAAATATATATATATTTTTGCCTACAAATTTCTATATGAAAATACTCTTTGCTATGAGTCACTGGACTGACTCAAGTATTCTGGTCTCTGAAGCACCATAAATACTGAATCATCATTGCATCATAAATACTGGATTATCAGCTCACCTTTAAGATCTAGAAGCATAGATATAGATATTGAGGTAGGAGTAGGTATTTGGATTGACCAACACCAAACACTGGATCTGGACCCAACTGGCAGCCCAGTTTCCAAGTTACCCTTGGTGGCAGGCTTTTCCTGGTATCAAGTAATACATTTTCAATAAAGAATTTCTTAATGATACTGTATCAAGGAATGATGAGAGACTAGGACACTCACCTTTACAAAGTCTCATAATCTTGTCAGTTCAGCAGACATTTTAGTAGGATAAAACAGGTAAATTAGCTGGGCGTGGTGGTGCATGCCTTTAATCCCAGCACTCGGGAGGCAGAGGCAGGCGGATTTCTGAGTTCGAGGCCAGCCTGGTCTACAGGGTGATTTCCAGGATAGCCAGGGCT
>NC_034591.1:45882129-45889359 GCF_900095145.1 Mus pahari
CCTTCCTCTCCTTCCTCTCCTTCCTCTCCTTCCTCTCCTTCCTCTCCCACACTGGGAATGCTTAGTTTGGTTACTACATTTATCATGCTGAGAGCCTGGGAAATACTGTAAGTCCCGAAGGTATAAAAATAAAAATCCTAGAATAAAATCTAGAGTTGAGTTCTGGGGAGCAGTCTATTATCACTATAATTAGACTAGTTATTTCTGGCAATCTTAGAGCCCACGTAAGTTAATGCTATTCTAAAATCTAATGGAGAATATTTGATGATACTGTATTATGAAGCCCTGGTTTAATTCTTTTGATATTTATCTCTTCTAACCTGCCATGATTACCCTTACTTGAACTTCACATATCATAAAGTTAAGGGCATTAATTAAGTTACAGTTCCTATTTTAATCATTTCTAATGTTCCTGGAGTTCTAATAAAGCATCACCTATGCTCGTTATATAAAATCGAAATGTATCGATCTGTATTGCGAAGTAAATAGTCAACTGAGTAAAAACAAGCATAAATATTGTAAAAATAGTATTTACAAGTAATATAGCAAAGATTGGTTTAAAATTCAAAATACATAAACAAATCAAGTAGAAAATAAACAGCTTTATTAAACAATTGTGTGAGGGTTGACATGGTTTTCCAAATTAGACTTGAGAGTACAATTACTACAAAATGATCATCATTATTAACCATCAAGAAATACAAATTTTAATAATAATTAGATATTATCTTAATCCGGTAGGAGTAGCTACTATCAAAAAGATGAAAACTATCAGGTGATGCCAAGACTGTGGAAAAGATAGAGGTTTATACACTGTTGGTGGAAATGTAACTAGCGAAACTATTTTTAAAAACAACGTGGAGTTCCCTCATATATAAAAACTACAGCACAGCAATCTTATTATTAGGTGTAGACTGAAAGGGAATGAAATTGGTTTGCTAAAGAGACAGTTTCAGTCCTATTATTACAGTATAATTTATAACAGTTGTGATGAAATCAATGTAAATTCCTATCAGAGAATGAACATATATGGACAAGGCTCTCTTTATCTCTATCTGGAGATAGATAGGTGATAGATGATAGGTAGATAATTAGATAGATACATACATACATGCATACATACATACATACATACATACATACATACATATAGGAATGCTAATGATCCATAAAAACAAAATCTTGTCATTTGTGGCACCATGAACATTATTTATTATTTATTATTTATTAGAGTGTACTATGTTAAGTGGAATAAATGAAGTAGAAAAAGCTTACACTACAATGGTCTCAATCATGTTGGTCACCTAAAGTAACTGACCTCATAGAAAATAAGGGAATAAAAATGTGATTAAAAGAATTTCTAGAAAATGAAGCTGAATGGAGCAACATAGAGAATGACCAATGAGTACAAAATTACAGTTATTAACTAACATGCCTGAAGGATGGTTATGCATATATTTTATGTATCAAAGAAAACAGAATAGAAGATTTTTGCATTCTTTCATGACAAATACCTATGATGATGGATATGATAACTAACCTGTTATGACAAGAAGACAATGACCATGACCTCCTATAGATGAAACATAACTTATCAGTTAAACATAAGATTTATAACTATTTTGTATTTGGATGTTTAAAATAACCCGATTCTAGGGAACACAAAGTAGGATGGGTAGGGAAAAAGCATGGATCCAGGAGAAGTTGGATGAATATGGTCAAATTACATTATACAAAATTTTCAACTAAGCAAAAAGAGAAAAAAAAATCAGTGGTTGTAACAGTCTGATGATCTTATTAATTTTGTGTGAATGATACTTTATTTAAATTTTAGGAGCTACATATGTACAGTTGGATAGTAAACAACTTAATAATGGTAAAAATAAAATAATATACTCATAGAAAACAATAGTAGTACCTCATAAATTATTTTAAGTTACAGTGACTTGTTTTGTTATTATTATTAAATTTAGGAAAACCTATAACACTATTTATAGTATGCAAAATTATCATGAATATGTAAATATGGGATTTATCATTAAAAATACATACACACTTATTATGAATACAAATTTTGAGCCAGTGGTCTCCTTGAATTTTTTATCATTAGCATTATTATTAATTTCATTGAACATATACAAATGAATAACTTCAATTCAAACTAATTTGCTATAAGCATGAATTATTATTTCAACACCATTGGTTTAAAATGAGACACAATATCTTCCTATACTAATGACAATTAAATCCTTTTCCCCTAATGGGTATGAAGTGTCAATGCCTTACTATAGTAGTGCCACAACAATATCAATGATATTAGCAATAAGATAAAAACAAAATGTCAGCTTTAGCATGCCTAGTCTCAATTTGCTGTTATGGGGCTTTGCCAAGGGAACATAATTAAATAATAGTTTGAACCATACACCAGTGCAATTAGGCACAAAGATAAAACTGAATGTTCTCTAGTGTCAACTGTTCTGTTTCTATAGCTTCACAGCCCCCGAAAATGAAACCATAGCCATGACATTTCACATTATCTGTGCCACCGAAGCACAATTAATGCCAATTAAATTTTGTTGACATTTATTGTTGGATATGTACATCATTGTCATAACATTTTCTTATTTGTATCCTCAGGCTGTTATGATTCACTTAAACTTAAGTTAGTAAAATATATTTGCATATTATTCTTTCATCTGTGTATTATCAACTGTAGTCCTAAGAACTATGTTTGCTTTTTGTAGAGGAATTTTAAACCAATAAAATGGCTTTTCTGGCAAAGGATCATATCCATTGACTTTCTAGATCTATAAGTTCTTGCCAGAATTCAGACACATCCTGGATTACAGCATGATCTGGCTGGAATACAATCATGCCTTTAGTAAACATCTTTAATCCCAAATAATAATAGAAAGGATAGTATGTAGAAGGAAGCAGCCATGTCTGAGAGTGACTTCTAAATGAGGGGCAGAGTGACAAGTCAGAGAAAGATTGTAGAGACATAGGTGGTGGTGGTGGTGGTGGTAGTGGTGGTGATGGTGGAGTGTGTGTGTGTGTGTGTGCGCGCGTGTGCGTGTGTGTAGCAGTTTGATCTGCTCAATTTTCAAGAGACTGGTTGTAGAGAAAACAAGTTAGGCACAGGTGAAGACAGAATGAACGAGAGAATAAGAAGGATCCAGAAGATTAGAACATATTGCCAACGTGAGTATGAAGTCAAGCAGAACAATTGAGGTAAAAGATGACTGAAGTCAGATTGAGTCAATCAGGAGAAGACTATGGATGCTAGAAGCTTCCAGGCCTAGGTCTAGGGCAAAGGATAGTTAGAGGAAAAAAAGAATCAGGGCTCAGCCCAAGCAGAGTATTCCCACAGCTTAGGAAAGGCCCTAATCTCATCCCTAAATTTGAGGAAATAAAAACAACATTTACAGCTTTTTTCAAGGATTTATGACACCTGTTAAAAGATGATGACAAAGGAAATTGGGTCAGCACAGCTCCAAACAATACTGAGGAATGAGGCATGGAAGATATTGCTTAAAATATACTCACAGCAATTTAGATATCACAGTAATTACTCATGTCCAAATGCTCACAACTCCAAAGAGTAATCACTGACTGTGGGCATTTTTAGTTGTTTTGACATGGTCATTTTGTACTGACTACATATATTGAATTATCATACTACACCCACATTCAAGTATATATCAGCTTAAAAGTATTTGTCACAAGGATGATCTTGGAAAATGAAAGATGAAAGAGAAAATCAGAATCAAATATGAAAAAAATTCATATTCAAATATAATGTCAAGTTTTTTGAGGTTTGTGTATAAAACTGAAAGGGTTGAATTATTAACCTATTTATTGTATTTTTGCAAATATACAAAATACTGCCCTAAAAACCAAACATTAGAATGTTGTCTTCATTATTTACTCTTCAGTCTTGCATGGAGTTGGTACAAGCGATTTGGTTCTGTTTATTTCTGGCCTCACAAAGATAAAAGGGTCTTAAAGAATCTCATCCTACAAGTTCATACCAATAAAGCACCAAGTGAAATAATTTAATAAATTATTGTCTTTTCTAAACCTATGACCAAAGAAGAATACATAATTAACCATCCGCAAAAACACTTCATTAGTTTTGATAACATGTTTTGATTTATTAACATTGAAAGATACATTTCTACTGAATTCATCACTGTTCTGCAAGATATATTAAAAGTATTAATCCTTATGCATATCTGAGACCTTGTACCTTTTATATAATATCTTCCTCGTCCACTCACTTTTGCCATATACCTATCCTCAGAGTATAGCTTTTCTCAATGTTTCTAGTGGTTTAATTTGTTTAAATTCCACATGTAAGTGATACCACACAGCATTCACATTCACATTAAAAATGAAATGACTTTCTGTCATAATTGAAAGCTCTGAATTTGGGAATGTGAGTGATAAGTGACTAAAGATATAAACATACAACTATTAATGCCATTAATGCTATTAGAAAAATAATTGTGATAGTAATTATATAATCAAACTACTGTAAATAATTATTATCATGATGGTATTAGAATTAATTTAACAACAAATATTAATTTTAGAATGGAAGAGAATAACAGTTTCTTGAAAAGAAGAAAGGGAGGGAAGAAGGATGGATTATGGAGAGGACAACTAACTAGTCAATTTATTAAGGATCAAGGATTGTTCATATCCATACACTCAAAAGATTGTCTAAATCACAGAAATGCAATGAAATAACATCTTTCCATGCTTAATAGTATTAGGGTTTTACTGCATGCTAACCTTGTTTCATTTATTCTTTCTTTTTAAAAGTCATTTTATTAGTTTACATTTCAAATGATATCCTTCTTCACGGTTACCCCTCCACATCCCCCCATCCCACTCTTCCTCTCTTCCCCCCCTTTGCCTCTAAGAGGTTACTCCTCCACTGACTCACCTACTCCTGCCTCAACACAATAGCATCCCCCTACACTGGAGCATCAAACCTCTACAGGACCAAGGGCCTTCCCTCCCATTGACGTCAGATAAGGCAATCCTCTGCTACATATGTAACTGGAGTTACTGATCTCTCCATGTATGTTCTGGTTGGGGATTTAGTCTCTGGGAGCTTTGGGTGGTCCGGTTAGTTGATATTTTTATTCCTATGGATTTACAATCCCCTTCAGCTCCTTCAGTCTTTCCCCTAGCTCTTCCATTTGGAGTTTCCAGACTCAGTCCAATGGTTGGATGTGATTATCTACATCTGTATTGGTCAGGTGCTGTTAGAACCTCTCAGGGAACAGCCATACCAGGCTCCTGTCAGCAAGCGGTTCTTGGCATCAGCAATAGTGTCCGGAATGAAATGAAGATATTTATAGGTGTTTAGAATTAGAGAGCGGCATATTTCTAATCTGTTTAGAATAAGAACGTTTGTCTTAGTCCATACTGATTCAGGACATTCACAGATACCGATGACTACAGCAGGCCACCGTCTTCCTGAAGATCTCAGAGTTGTGATGATGAGTCCTTAAGAGCGACCAGAACATGGTACTTAGCAATGGGTGGACTTCGAAAAATGCATTGCAATCATACTTGACTTAGTTGGTAAATCTCCAGCGATTGTCTTTTCTTTTCTTTTTTCTAACTCCAGATAATGTCTTGCTAAGTTACTCTTACCTGTCTCAGTAAGTTGCTAAGTGTTGACATTATAGGCCTTAGCCACCTGAATAACACAGTTTAACTATTTCATGCCTGAATTATATTGCTCAGCAACATATTACTTTGTAAATATATAGTAGATATTAATTTTGAACTTCAGTCTAGCTTGGTATATGACTAGACTTGGGAAGACAAATGCATCTACAATTACTTGCTCAGTGCCCAAGCTGTGTTCTATGCAGAAGATACTGTTTTTCAGCAGCATTTCAACTTATAGTATTTTTGCCCTCTTTTGTGATTATTCTTGAAATCAGATGTCCCATTTAGGACTAAGTATATGACAATTAATCATTCTCTGTACTCTGCCCAGATGTGAGATTTTTGTAACAGTTTATGTCCACTGCAAAATTAAGGTTTATAAAATAGAAGTTGAGAGCAAAATTCATCTATAGATGTAAGATTGAGTTTGTTATTATGAGTTTGTTAGGCCTATTTATCAAAATACTGGTAATGGAATCTTCCTTGGTGCCAATGACTGTCCCAGCAATTTCTTAATTCTTGGCTGGGTTTACAATGCCCAGAAAATTTCTAGCCTTTGGAGTGAGTCTTATATATAATAAAAAATATTTGGTTACCGCCAACATTTGTGTCAATGTTGCATGGATGTGTCTGTCTTACCAGGTTGTATTTTATTGATAGTGGAATGGTTCACAACGAGGTAAGACTACTGAAGTATCTGTTCAGTGGTCTGTCTTGTACACTGCCTAGCATTATAAAAGTTAACAAATAGGGAGAGAGCATCCAAGTTAGTAATAACTTGATTTATTTGTCTATGCTCTGTGACGCAAGCAACAATAATTAAAGAATACTTAATGCATGATAACGTGATCCTATTGCAATTTATTTAAATATTAGCTATAAATTAAGTAAAAAACTAATAGTGACACCTTACCAAGCCCTTTACAAATGTCACTGATTGTTCTGTTCTGTAAATTTTACTATAGACAGTAACAAACAAACACAGAAAGAAAATTATACATATATATGTATACATGTGAAATAAGAATGCATATACATTTATATATTCTAATATATATTTATATTACATATATATTACCTAGACTATGCTCTTAATTTGTTTGTACAATTATGCTTTGTTCTTAGGATAATGAAATAGGAATTTAGATAAACATTTCAAAGTGCTGTTTGACAGTGAGGATTCATGGGCAATCTTATTTACCCACATCAAGTAATTCTTTGCATTATTTCTCATTATAATTTTAAATAAATATTAAATCATGTTGACTTTTACTGTAAACATTATAAACTTGGATTCTGCTTCTTTGGCAATCAGCACTCATTGTGTGAATGAGGTAATATCCACTATATACAAAGAGCTCAAGAAGCTGGACTCCAGAAATTCAAATAACCCAATAAAAAATGGGGTACAGAGCTAAACAAAGAATTCTCAACTGAGGAATACTGAATGGCTGAGAAACACCTGAAAAATGTTCAACATCCTTAGTCATCAGGGAAATGCAAATCAAAACAACCCTGAGATTCCATCTCACACCAGTC
>NC_034591.1:45890824-45909067 GCF_900095145.1 Mus pahari
GGGTGGGTAGGGGAGCAGGGGCGGGGGTGGGGTATAGGGAACTTTTAGGATAGCATTTGAAATGTAAATAAAGAAAATAATAATAAATAAATTAAAAAAATAATATGTGAAGTTAAATATGTAGAATAAAGGAGGCAATGACCTTATTAATAAATGTGTCCATGATGCTTATTATGTAACAAAGATAAAACATTTTCAAAATTAAATGTAATTATAACTTTTTTAAGCATCTGATGGATTCTTTAACATTCTTCCTTTTGATGCTAACTGAAAGGTTAGGGATTATTAACCAAGTGATGAACAAGAGTCAAGCATTTAATTGCTTTTGCAGTTTTCTGCTTGATAGACCCCTCAGCATTTTTTCTGTTTTAATGTTCCTTTAGAAAAATTGTAACTTTAACTAAAATTCCACTGATTATCTCCTAGTGTGAGAACACAGCTGTGGAATCCATCCAGTTCCACCAGTGTGGCAAGGCTGTCTGAGAATCATCACTTCTTATTCTTTTTTCTAGAATATTTTTTTTTATTCATTAAATTTCAAACGTTATCCCCGTTCCCACTTTCCCCACTTCAAATTCCCTACCCATTCCCCCTTATGCTCCTTCTGTGAGGGTGCTCCCCCACCCAGCTACCTACTCCTGCCTCAATGCCCTAGCATTCCTCTACACTGGGGTATTATGCCTTTAAAGGACCAAGGGCTTCCCCTCACATTGATGCCAGATACAGCCCTTTCAGCTCCTTCAGTTTTTCCCATAACTCCTTCATTAGAGTTCCTGTGCTCAGTCCGATGGATGCCTGCAAGGTTGTTGAGGGATGGAGCCATCTACCCATCTCCATAATTTTAACCCAGAACTGCTCATTCATGTCTAAAGTAAATTCAGGGACAAATAATAGAGCAGAGACTTGAAGGAAAGGCCATCCAGAGACTGCCCCACCTGAGGATCCATCCCACATGCAGACACCAAAAGCAGACACTAATGAGAAGCATCGCATCTAAACCTTTACGTTTTAACATTAGAGGGGACTGACTCCAGAATGCGTTGAAGGATCTATTGAACAGTAGTCATCTGCCTCAGAGAATACTTTCAAGTGACTCTCACACATCGATCCATAACAGTGGTCAGTCTAAAGGAGGTAAGGAACTTACATATGGTTTTAACACAGTACAAACATCCAAAGTTTATTTTGTAATTGTGTTTTTTCTGAACTTAATTAGACAGTGAACTTAAGTTAAACAATTTATTGTGTCTGAGAAATATCACTTAGGCAATCCACCTATGACCTGGTCCTAGTAGTGATTGTCCCTGGAGGACTGAAGCCTGGCATTCTTTACCTCACATGAAAGATTGCACCAGAACGATAAAGAAGATATAACAAGTCCAATTTATCAAAAATTATTAATAGAATGTATTATCATGATCATGAGTACATAGTTAAAATTAAACATTGCATTAATAATTATTAAATTGAAGACCTGTTATAACTTTTAAAGAAAGCCAAAACCATGTCAGTAGGTCATGGGAAGTAATTATAAGCATGGAAAAGTCACCTAAAGTGTTACTGTGGCATGTTTGAAAACCACACCTAGTAAGCACATTTACCTTTCAATTTACTTGCAGAAATGTACAGTCGGAAGCTAGTTGAAATGTCAAAAAGAACACTAGTGGTAAAAACATATGTTATGCAGAAATGTGTAAAAATTTTGTTAATTATTAACAATAGATGCGGCCCTATAGCAATTTAAAATTTTCCACTGAAGTAATGTTCCTTAAATTTATATGTGAGCACCCAAACTCCCTTAGTATCGTGTGAGTGCTTTCTTAGAGAAAAATTGGAACTGTTCTCAGTGTTCAAGGTTGGATGGGCCTGCAATTTATTCAAAAGTCTGAGAAATTCATAAACCACAAGATAATTTTTAAAAGGAAAATCTGTGACCTTTCAGAGAAATTACAAAATTCTAATTGCTTTTACGTCCCATTTTCTGTGTGAAGTTGACCATACAATAGATCAAGTAGTCACCTCCTGTAAAACCGATAAACCTTGTGTGATTTTTGTATTATACGATATTGTCGTCTTTAAAGTAAGACTAAGAGTTCCTGTAAGAGAAAGGACTAAAGGATTCGATCAGTTAACCACTTCTCACCAGCGATGTTTACTTCTGATCAATTCAATTTAGGTATTTTATTCCAGCCCATTCACCAAGAGAAAAAAAAATCAGAAAAACATACATGTATCCCAGAAGTCAGTTTCAGATTATCTGATTTTGAGCAAGTGCCTTTACCTGCTGAGAAGTTGCCCTGGCCTAAGAAGGTATTCCTACTGGGATTCAATATATCACAGTGAATTTTTGAGCCATGTGTCAACTGCAAAACCATTCTTTGAAACACACCATTCACTAATAATTTAAAAAATCAGAATAATAAAAATAAAAATCTAATTCCATTAAAAGGTAATATATTTATATATTTTATAAAATTCATGTACCTCATAAAAGTAATTCTAAGATGAGAAAAAATATTATAAAATAGCTAATTTCATAAACCAGCCCAAATTTAAATATTATTAATTTTTAAATTTGACTCATTTTATCCATACACCATCATCTATTGATTTATTTATGAGACCTTGTATGTATTCTTTAATTTACATAAGTTAATCTTAGTCTATATATTTATTTAATGTTTATTTTCATTTACAATACAATTATTGTTATATGTTAAATGCACTGTTGTATATTTTCTTGGTCTACCAGAGTTTATTACATACGTTTGAGTGTTTTTCAGAGCTTTTGTGTTATGTGATGTTCTGTTCCTGGTGTATATCCTGTGTAAGTACACTGGATACTGTACTAGCAGTTGTCATACCAACTCTGAATTTCAATAGAGGAGGCACACAGAGTTGTAGGTATTTATAGAAAAGAAAAACTTTTAAAAATGGAACTTGAAGCTTCTGTTCTGGTTTTATGCAAGATTCCATTAGATAAGTCAATGTGCCAATCACAGAGCACAGGAATGCTCTTTCTAGGACACGCCCTTACAATGATGTCGTCCTAGTTAGTGTGATATGTTCTTTTCAGAAGCTGGAAAGAAGCCAGGTGTCCCTCAACAGAAGAATGGATACAGAAAATGGATACATTTAAAAAATGGAATACTACTCAGCTATTAAAAACAATTAATTTATGAAATTCTTAGGTAAATGGATTCATCTAGAGAATATCACCCTGAGTGAGGCAACCCAATCACAAAAAAAACACACATGATATGCACTCACTGATAAGTGGATATTAGCCCATAAGCTCAGAATACTCAAGATACAATTTACAAACTACAGAAAAGTAAAGAAGGAAGACCAAAGTGTGCATACTTCGATCCTTCTTAGAAGGGGAAACAAACAAACAAACAAACAAAAAACATGGAAGACATTATAGAGACAAAGTGAGGAATAGAGACTGGAGGAATGACCACCCAGAGACTGCCCCCACCTGAGGACTCATCCCATAAACAATCACTAAACCCAGACACTAATGTGGATGCCAAAAAGTGCTTACTGACAGGAGCCTGACATAGTTGTCTCCTGAGAGGCTCTGCCAGTGCCTGACAAATACAGAAGTGGATTCTCATCATTCCGATTTACTGATCAGCCTCTTGTTGAAGTACTTCTGGTGTCTAAGACCATAGGAATTGAACCTATTTCACAGGCTGACCTGATACACAGCTGTCAGTGGCATAAGGATCCTTAACAGGCAACAACAACGAATCCCAGGATAGAAAACCATGAGTCTCTCCCAGGACTTAGGGTTACTTTAAATGCAACTTTTTCAGAACTCAGTGCTTTGCTATGGACTAAGAGAGCTGCACCACCTAACAAGGGAGATCACAGGCATGATAATTGCACCGTTGTCTTCTTAGTTTACCTTTTACCTCTTTAACATTGTGATTGGGAAATAACCCTTCCCTATTCAGAATTCCTCAGAGGGAAGAAATGCTCCATATTAATCACTAACAAAGGGAAGGGGCGGGAAGAATACAAGGTAGGGTTCCCCCACCACATGGGTGGGTAAAGCTGGAGTAAAATAGGGCTTACTGACATGATCCTGACTGGATACTTGAGATCCCATTTCCCTGTTACATTTAAAAGTGGACAAGATGGTAGTGTTCTTCACAGTTGAAAAGGGGAGAGGAAAATGGGTGTTGAACTTTGAGCTGAGCTGCACCTTACAGCCAACTTTTATCAGTAAAGCCATTTATTTTTCCAGATCAAAGCTATCTTATCTGATGTCTGATGGTTGACACTTTTATTTATTTATTATTTTCTGAGCTTGTAGCAAATTCTTAAAATCCCCACATATAACTTTGTCATTTACAGATCTTTTGGAAATAATCTAAAATACTAGGTTGAACATGAAAGACTGTTATAAAGTTTGGGGGTTGGGTCTATACCTTTTATTGAAGAATTTTATTGAAATATCTCATTTTCTCATTTCACAGGACTGGATAGTCCAACCCCAGTAAATGATAGACTATGTCTCAGAAAGTGAAGATTTCATGAAAATACACAGGCATAATGATATTTCAAAGTCAGCATAATTAAAACTATTAAAGCAGAAAACTCTAGATTTAAATCCTTTTTGGACTTAAATGATAGAACTTGATTCTCTTACAATCCTATGTAAGTGAGTCAGTCAGTTAACTGGAATTGTATGAAATAAAGAGAGAGATGCCAGTCAAGTTTAGAAGAATTTAATAATGCTTAATTCTAAGTCAATTTTCTTTGCCATAGATTCATAGATTAACATCAATGAGGTGTCTTATAGCATGTGGTTGTGTGTGTGTGATATAAGAATGGAATTATATTCTAACTATAGTCTGCAGTACATTTCAGAACCTTAAGATTTAGAAATAAAATCAATTACCATAGTTGGGGAAATTGTTCTGTTGGTGAGCAAACTTGTGAAAGCCAGAAACTCTGAGTTCAGTGCCCCGTAGGCATGGAAGAGGACCACAGGTAAATTTCAAGTACTTGTAGGTCACCCAGTTTAGATGCTACGATAGATTTTAGTGAAAGCCAAGGAGATATGGCAGGGAGTAATAGGAAAAACACCCAATACCTTTCCCAGGCCTCTATATGCATGCATCTGCATATCCACACATACTGCATATATCATACACTATACTACAGGTATACACCAAGAATACAGTCTGTCCATGAGGCTTTCCGGAAAAACTCTCAAATAAGTTTTGTGGCTAGAGACAGAATATTTAGCTTCATGAAGATGAAAATACTTCCCTTCAATATTATTAAATATTATTGACCAGTTTCAAACTTGGTTCTGATTAGCACCAATTATTTAAAAACAAACAAACAAAGCATACATGCATACATACATACATACATCATATATACATACATACATACATACATACATACATACATACATACATACATACATACAAAAACCACTTCCAAAGGAGAAAAGGATGTCAGAGACATGTTCATCTTTGCCCTGAACTTTCATCCTACAGGCCTGGGGATCCTTTCAAAGGAATATTTCCTAAACAAAGAGTGATGGGTTTAATTAGAAGAGTGAATCAAAGAGCCCAGAGATTGGCCTGTTGGCTTCATTGAGCCTGAAATGCTCATGATGCTGCTTTGCTGGAACTGTCCAGCTCTTCCTGCCTGTGTGTTGAGCTTACTGAGGCAGAGTCCCTTCACTTGCCTATTGTTTATGCAGCAGTTTAAGGATCTTAGTAGCCCGGAAGTGTTTATAATGAGTGCACACTGACCTCAAATAAAGATGTTTAAACATAAAGTTTTAAAACTTGCCCAGGGATGTTCATTTGCGTGTCCTTGGAATGGAGTGAACGGTGCCAGGCAACTTAAGAGCAAAAGAACCATTCTGGCTGTGACAAACAGAAGTCATCACTGTCTCCAAGGGAGGAGATTACCATTACATCATAGGTGTTAGAAGTCTCTACTTTTGTTGTTTGCTTGCTTTTGTCTTTTTCAAAAAAAAGTGTAAACTTTATTATAAAAGTTATACAAATCATAAAAGAACCACACACCCAAATTCAAATGACCTAAGTTCTATACAACTCAGTGAATTTCTGTAGAGTTAAAATAGGCATTCAGAATGAAAGCTATAAAGTTTGGCATTAAAATTTTTTATTAGATATTTTCTGTATTTACATTTCAAATACTATCCCGAAAGTTCCCTATCCCCCCCCTCCCCTACCCACCCACTCCCACTTCTTGGCCTTGGTGTTTCCCTGTACTGGGGCATATAAAGTTTGCAAGACCTAGGGGCCTCTCTTCCCAGTGATGGCTGAATAGGCCATCTTCTGCTATATATGCAGCTAAAGACACGATCTCTGGGGTTACTGGTTATTTCATATTGTTGTTTCACCTATAGGGTTGCAGACCCCTTCAGCTCCTTGAGTACTTTCTCTAGCTCCTCCATTGGGGACCCTGTGCACTGTCCATTGGATGGCTGTGAGCATCCACTTCTATCTTGCCAGGCACTGGCATAGCCTCACAAGAGACAGCTATATCAGGGTCCCTTAAGCAAAATCTTGCTGGCATATGCAATAGTGTCTGGGTTTGGTGATTAATTATGGGATGGATCCCCAGGTGGGGTAGTCTCTAGATAGTCCATCCTTTCGTCTTAGCTCCAAACTTTGTCTCTGTAACTCCTTTTATGGGTATTTTGTTCCCTATTCTAAGGAGGAATAAAGTATCCACATGTTGGTCTTCTTTCTTCTTGATTTTCTTGTATTTTCCAAATTGTATCTTGGGTATTCTAAGTTTTTGGGCTAATATCCACTTATCAGTGAGTGCATATCTAGTGACTTCTTTTGTGACTGGATTACCTCACTTAGAATGATATNCTCCAGATACATCCATTTGCCCAAGAATTTCATAAATTCATTGTTTTTAATAGCTGAGTAGTACTCCATTGTGTAAATGTACCACATTTTCTGTATCTATCCCTCTCTTGAGGGTCATCTGGGTTCTTTCCAGCTTCAGGCTATTATAAATTAAATTTAACACTTGCAGTTTCAAATATATTTGTGCACTTATGTGTCATCAAAACATAAAATATATGACAAAATCAGAATCAGAAGGACAGCTAACTGTGTATTCTCTTTCATATCTCATGTTCCTTACCTACATTCAGGTTAGATTTTAGAATATATAATATTAAAAACAAAACACATACTCTGAGTAAAAAAGGAAAACAAATCTCCCTCATTTGTGGAACCTAGCTAATAACAATAACTATGTATGTATAGACCTATGAATTATATGTGTGTGTATGTATGTATGTATGTATGTATTATGTATGTACATACAGCTGCAAGAGAACAAAATACCTAATAAAATAGGATGAGGAAGGACTAAGTGCAGGGTAGGTTTTTTTGGGCCAAATTCCTGAAGGGAAGACTTGGCTTTCTTGATTTTGTTTATACCTGTTGTTTTTTTCAACAGTTCATATCATCATGGATTTTTCTCTCCTACATTTTATCCAGTGGACTTATAAAAGTTGACCATCACCTCTGCTACATGTTCTCTGCCAGTCAAATCATTTTTCTTTGTATATAACCATTAACCATTCTAAACCATTAACTCCACACATAGTATGCTTCTAAAACAGCTTAAAATATCAAATCTCTGTATCCTTGCCAGTGTATAGGAGGTAATGACCTGTATGATGATATATGATGTGGAGTAAATGCTCTACCTTAACACTGAAACGAAGTGCAAAACAATTTTTGTTTTGTGTTTGTTTTTGTTTGTTTGTTTGTTTTAAAATGTATCATTCCTTATGGGGAAAGAGAGCCTTTTTCTATTGGATCTTGTGGTGGTTAATATGTTTGGCCCAAAGTGCGGCATTATTAGCAGGTATGGCCTTTTTTGAATAGGTGTGTTACTGTGGGCCTTGGCTTTAATACTCTTGTCCTAGCTGCCTAGAAACCAGTCTTCTAGCAGCCTTTAGATGAACACATAGAGCTCTCAGCTCCTCCTATACCATTCCTGCCTAGATGTTGCCATTTTCCTACCTTGATGATGATAGAACTAAGTTCTGAACCTGTAAGTCAGCCCCAATTAAATGTTGTCCTTATAAGAGTTGCCTTGGTAATAGTGTCTGTTCACATCAGTAAAACCCTGACTAATACAGACTTTTGAAACATTTCTTCAATTTGTTACTTACCAGACTGTGGTTAAACTTTATCTAAAAATTACAATTATGAACAAGGAAAAAGAAATTAATATTCCATGCCTGCATAGAATAAGAAGGAAAAAAACCTAAAGTAAAAATTAAACACCCGTGAAAGACTGAAATGCACAAGACACAGTGTGTAATATTAAATAACATAAGCAAGCTGAAGCGATTATTGTCAATAATGTTTGTATTTTTGAAATATACTTCATTTTCATTTCTGTTTTGGGCAGAGACATTTTAGTGTCATAATGAAGTAGTCCAAACTGAGCAGCAGAATCACAGGATGCGGCTGGTTTTCAGCCTGGATACAAACTCTTCTTTGTTCTTCTGCCCAGCCTTTCCACAATCCTGTGAAAGTTGTTATGGGCTCCAAGCTGATCACTTGTCAAGTGCTTACAAACCATCTCCTTAGAAGAGTTAGACTTATCAGAGAGCTGCAGCAGTTCAGCTTACAGGGAAATGCTGAATGTCATTTTCAAGGTAAGTATGCAGCTGTCTTCCTGTCACTTATGGTTTTTTAAGACAAATCTAATTAAATGTCTACCAAAGAGGGCTGGCAGAATAATTCTTAGCATACTAATGAAATTTGTCATAAGGCTGCAAAAAATCCCAATTCTGTGCCTACAGTTTGCTCCTGGCTAGCAAATCCTGATGCCCTTCTTATCTCAAGTAAAGTACATAACCATCTTCTTAACTATGGTGCTGATAGAATATGTAGGGTAAAGCTTTTTCACTCTGGTAGGGGCTTCTCCCTCTTTCAAAAATTGAAGACTCATCTAGGTCATCTATGAAACAGTCTCCAATGAGCAAGGTTCTTCTTGGGGCTCATTTCATTTATTTTGTGTTTTCCTCTGTTTTCAGTTCAATGTGTGTGTGTGTGTGTGTGTGTGTGTGTACACTATGGCTGCCCAAGCCTCTTTTGCCTGGATGGATGTAGTTCTAAATGCTTCTTCCTCATCTCTTTGACTTTGGAGTTACGGATTCTATAGACTATATACCTTCTATATACCTTCTCTAAGTTCTCCACACATAAATGCCAGACAGTAAGTTCTTACTTTATGAGGGTTACCTGATATGGCTGTTGAGAAATGAAAATCAGGAAAGAGTGGAGATGTCTCAGAAGACTAGAGAGGGAAACATTTATAAGACACAGGAACAAAGGCTGTTGCCAGGAATGCTAGTTGCCAAGATACAGTGATGTTTGCAGGCTATAGAAGAAACACAGAAATGTCAAAGACTAATTGCTCTGTCTAGCTTATATATGATTTGTTGAGTTCTAGGAACACAGAGAAACACTGGTGCTCTGAATGCTTACATTACCTGAGAGAGTTTTGTGGTTTCTCAGGAAGGGAAAACACATAAGCTCAAGGAGCTATGAACCCTAACGTGAGATACCTATGACACATGCCTCTCAGGGCAGCTAGAGCATGTCAACCCCCTATATTCACAAATTTGCTTCTTGTTACTCTTACTTATTGAGCATGTATCCCTGTTGAATAAATTTAGTTATTTGATTTGCTCACTTATTTATATGCATACCAATTAGATTGCATATGGAGAATAGAAAAAATGTTGATGCTTTATGTTTTCTGTTTTAAACAGTCTAAATTTTAACTTAAAACATATGCCACATAAGGCATTGGCTGATACATTTATCTTGTTTAAGTCCAAATTTTATTATATGTAAATTAGTACAATTATTGATTGTTACATTAATTATACAGAGGTCATCCAAGAAATGGTCCGATTAAGTGACAGCTCCAAAGATATGCCCCAGGGAGCTACTTTTTTCAAATAGGTAACATATTAAAGCCACTATGCCTAGCAACAGTGCTATCCTATTATGAATCCATCAAGACACTAATCTATAAATTAGGACAAAAATTTCATAATCATTTCTTAAACAAAAGTACCACCACAGATATCCATGGCTTTTGCTTCACCATCTCCTTGGTAATTTGAATACAATCAAATTGTAGGTTAATTTTAACTATCATGAGTTTGTTCAGCTGAAAATGTATGTCTGCTTTTTTTTTCTGCTTTCAAACAATGGAACTTCCTTGTTCTCTTTCAAATTAAAGAGAACAGGCCTCGTCTTTAAATGTTTTATTTGTGTGTGTCTAGACACACACACACACACACACACACACACATAGACACACACACACACACACACACACACAAATACACAGAGGAAAGTCACTTTGCAGTATAGAATCCTTGTGGGAAACATTGTCATCTCAGATGGATCAATGGATCACTTAATTTGTACTTGTATGTTATAGGTCTGTTTAAATAAGCATTTTATAGTATAATTGTCTATAACTTTTCATGCACCATCACTGTTATTTTTTATTTTTATAAATTCCTCTCCATATATTTTTCAACTAATTTATTATCCATTTAAATGTTATTAAATATTGAGGAGACCATATTACAAACAGAAGAACAGTGTACATGAATACAAGGCTTAAAGATTTTTGACAAAATTAGAAAACATTTTTTTACTAAAATGAAAGGCTATAAGGTCTGATTCCTGCCCATACCGAAGGAAGAAAATTCAACATTTCTCTATTTTTTTCCCTCTGAAAAAGGGACTAGATTTATTTTATTTATTTGAGGTCTTGAAACAAGCACTAAGATCCTATGTTCTGTTTCCCAATAAAATCAATGACTGGACTCCAGGGTCATGTACACAGATTTCATGTTATGCTGAATTTATGTTTGTAACTTTGACATTACATAAGAAAGAAAAAGTCATCGAACATGAAAATGTTCACTGAAAAGTGACTACTATGAAATTCTACTCGTAAAATTCCTGTTAACCTTATCAATCAGATTGACTCTTAATTGTTTTCCAATACAAAACAAATTGATGTGATGTATTGTTAAAATTTTTGAGAAAAAAGAAGTGGTCAAGTTAAAAGGCATGATAGAAATAACAGTTTAAATAAAAATTATGTTTAATATCTGACCCATTAAATCAATTAACCATCAACAGAATAGAAAAATATTCTCTAAAGATGATGAAATAACAAGCTAAAGAGAAATGCTTCCAATTGATTCTGAGAGGTTCGTAGGAGAGTTGATGAAATCCTTGGCATTTTTGCAAAATAAAATCTTTGTAATTTTATTTCAACATAAAATGCTGTGATGAAAAATACTATGCCATAACATCATATAAATTTGCTGGGGATATTATTTGATAATTTTGATTTTAGTTTTGAGAGGAATCTCCACACTGATTTCCACAGCATCTGATAGTGTGTGTAGCTTCTTGTTGCTGTAGGCAGTGGTTAATGTGGAGACTCACACCTGGTCAATGGGCTGCAAAGAATACAGGATAAGATGGTGGAGTGCTTCTCACTATGCCTCTGCTAAGATACAGGAATGTCACTAAAGATGGGCTAAAAGAAAGTCAGAAGAAAACTGTGTCTTCTGAACATGACACAGTTCTTGACTAATTTATTCACTGCAACTGTGGTGACCTCTGAAAGTCTGAACCCTAGAGCATTTTGTAGAAAAATTACAATCCAGCCACATGGCTGCTCTGGCAAGAAATCGTATCCACAGTTTCAGGTCTGTGTGATCCAGCTGTAATGTGGACACTCCACACACCTTTATTTCCACTGGCTGGAATACTGACATTCACTTAGTACACATCTTTAATCCCAAGCAATTAAAGTTCATTTGTAGAAGGAAGCAGCCATTCTCAAAAGTAACAAAGAGTCGAGCCAATGAGTGAGAGACAGAATGATAGAAGTGTTATGAGAATATCACAGGAAAAGTTGCAGAAAGAATAAGCTAGACACAGGTTGCAGAGAGAACAAGCCGTGTAATGAGAAGGAGCCATAAGATTAGAACTAATTGCTAGAGTTAGTTTGAGGCAAAGCTGAGCTATTCAGTGATAAGCAGAAAGAAGCTTGACTAAATCAGTCAGCTTGGAGAAAAGTTTTAAGCCAGAAATGCTGAGTTAAACAGTTAGCCAATGTTAAGAGAGAAAAAACAAACAACACCTAGTAAGAGTGAGCTTATTCAGCAGTAAAATTCTGAAGTGACAATTACATCTGGCTTATAACAGTTATTAACAATGCTTATTTCAACATGCATGGGAAGGGGTGAGGCTTATGAGGCCCCATCCCTCCCTGAGAGACTTCTGAGAATTAGGGTTAATGGTGATCAATGGGGATTTCTTGGGAAGCAGGAATTCATCAGGAGAACAAAGGGGATGAAGCAAAACAATGGGGGTGAAAATGGCTAAAATTCACTATATATGTATGTAAAACTCCCCCAGAATATAAAAAAGTGAAATCAATAGTGAAAAATATTTTTATTTATTTATTTTGAACATGTGTATATGTGCATATATGTGATCCTCTGTGTACCAAGGCATGTGTATGAAGGCAGAGAAGCACTACAACAATTCCCAGGTGTCATTTATCTCTTTTAACCGCATAGGTTCCAGGTATTGAACTATGGTCCTCAGGCTGGACTTATATTGTCATTATCAGCTGACTCATCTCCCTAGCTCCTTTCATTTTTTCCTTGTTTAGAAGAGAAACCTGCCTCATTAAATTTAATACAGTCGGAGTTTTATCTGTGTGATAAATATAAAATTATGAACAGTGACCACTTAAGAAATTGAGACTTATATAACCTGCATATTTAATACTTTTATATAGCCTGCATCATTTAATATACTCCTGAAAAGTTTGTATTTAATTTTTTTTGAAGTAATCATGTATAGAAATAGAGTGGCATGTGATAAGTGTCTACTTAGTTTAATCTCATTGATCAATAGTTTCTATGTGTAGCAGGCAAAAATATTTCCCATTTCTAATTTCAAAAATCAGTTTCTACTACATAAATATTTTTAATGTTCATCACATTTTAATTTGCTTTTCTTGGTGATAAGTAAATGAAATTTAAAAACTTTGAAATTTATAACAGAAATTTAATGAGAGAACCTTGAATATGTTGTCGGGCGTTTTCTCAACTAAACCCCAATTTCTGATGATATAAATACATAATTAATGTGCTATTAATTATTTTTTATTTCTTGTGCATGTTTTCATTTGGTATACACTGCTATTCAGTATGCTCAAATAAGGGTGGTGATTTTAGAAATTTAAATGCACAATTCCTACTACGTGTTCTTTATTTTATGTACAGCTTTTTCTCTTTGAATCAACAATTACCTTCAATTCTTTTAATCAGTTTCTTTTAGAGAGAGTAAAAAGTCCACATCACTTATATTTATGCTTCACAATCTAGTATCTATAATGATCCATTCTTCATTCAGTGTGCTCTTGTGTTTGTTAAGATATATTCTACCTTTTCAAAGAATGTAAGATTTATCATGATTCTGTGCAATACTTAATACTTGATGTGGTCCAAATGAGGGTACTTTAAGCTGATATAGAAATCCCCGAGGAATAATTTTATTTAAAAACACACTAAAGTAATGGGCCTACTTCTATAATTATAGTAAGATATTAAATGATTTGATGTGCTTTTTTTTAATAGCAATATGACCTACTTCAGAAACAAGCAAGTTAACATTCAGGCATTTCCATTCATCTCTGAATTCTTCTGGTCTTCTTATATCTTTGCTTTGGAACAATCAGCAGCCTTTCTGTCTATTCTACCTGTGGATCTCCATCATTTCTTTTTTTTTTTTTTTTTTTTTTTTTCAGACTTGATCAATCACACCCCAATTCTACAAAGTGTGCTGTATGTGGCTTTTCAGTGTCAAGAACTTTGTTTTCCAGGCAGTATTTATAGTGCTTAAATGCATCTTTCCATTTTCTCATGTTAAAGCAAGTCTTTTGGTCAAGAGTTTGTTTTCTGAAGTCCCATCTTTGTTCCAAATAAAATGATGCACATGAATAATTGAGATACATTCTAATAAATAGTATACTCAATTTCTGGAAGGTAACCAGCAACATTGACATTAGCAATATTTGGGGCCCTCTAATAACTCCCTGAACAACAACTTGAAAAGAATAACTAATTTCTGAGTCTTTTTATTGTCCTTTGGCATCTAGTATGACAATTTTCTCCACATTTGCATAACTAATTATGGCACATTTTAATGCATGCACATAGATACATTTTAGAAGCATCTATAGTGGTAGGTTCCATGTTGCCTTTATGAAAATCTGTATAATATCTGTGCTTACAGGCTGGTGCCTATGGAATTTATTTAACAAATGGGACACTCTTAATCTCATTCATGTTGTATACAAGTGTGAAAATTCCTGCAAGAGAGTTCTGAAACATTTTGATTCCCCAGAAAAATAAAAGTATATATTTAAACATTTAGATAGTTTAAAAGCAGACTGTAGTTTAGTACGCTGGCAGTTTGATATCCAATATTTGGCACTGTATTAGAATTCAAACAGATGGTTTATTCATCCAAATTGGAAACTGTTAAAGAAGATCTCATCAATAATATGTTAAACTTTATCAAATGTAGATATTATCTATCTGATACTGTCTCAGTATAACACAAAATAATGCTGTTTTCAAATAAGAATAAAAACTATAGCATACTCACAATTTGCTGCTAATTAATTTTGGTTAAAATTAGACTATTTTTGACTGAATTTATTAATACCTTTGTATTGTGTCTTCCAACTATAATAATTTCAGCACAGTTTCTTTAAAAAAGACTATATCTTTCTTAAATGCTATGTGTTTTGATGTAATGTTTATTAGACACGTATTACAAATAATTTTTCAATTCTATGACTATTATAAAACAACTGTTCGTAAACATGGAAACGTCTCAAATTTTGAAAATAAGAACAGTCTAGTAAGAAATTTAGAAAAAATGAAAAGTCTGCATTTCATGTTCAACAATTAATGTCTATAAGCTGATTCTTTCTGCTGTAATTGTTTTATGGATTCGGTATGAGCTTTTTCTGGCTTCTGTTAGATTGCATCCCTTTTAAATATCATCTTGTCTTTCTCCAGTGACATTTCTGCTAAAAACTTTGATATTATCATATATACTCTCCACTGCTATTTCACTTTCATTTTCAGCCTCTTTCAGTTTTAGTTTAATAATTTTAATCTGTCTTTTAATTTGTGTTCAGTTTCTATGCCTTTTAAAACATGACTCCATTGTATAATTAAATATTAGTTTATTCCCAGTTTTAAATATTTACTTAATCAATCAATGACTTCCAGTTTTAAAAAGATTATGAACATTTTGAACTTGTGTTCTTATGGGACTCCTCATTTTTGTCTCTGAAAGGATTTATTACCATATTTCAGAAAGTTACTTTCCTACTAATTTAAACTAATTTAAAATGTGATACCTTTACTCTTCTTTTCCTTATTGGTTAAGGTTCTATTTTTCTATGCATTTTATTTTAGCTATGAGTACATTGTTAAGAACAATATTATTTTTTGTCATATGCTAGGAGTCAGTGGTGATATTGTGCATAGATTAGAGTGTGTACTTTCTTTTGTGACTGTAACACATTTTTCTCAGATAGATTCTCAGTCTCTGAAAACAATTCCTGACTTAGTAGTGTTAGTTTATAGTTTATTAGCTGCAGGCATGTTTGACGTTACTTTAATAACACATAAATTTATAGTGTTCACAGTATTTATTTTTAAAATGATTCTATTTGGAATTAGTGGAGTTCAAGTTGCTTTATCAATGCCTTCTTGGATTTCAAACTGATACCTCATAGTCCATCTTGTACAGAGGCCCAGGGATCTCTGTATATCTTTAAACAATGGGAAGTAAATGTGGGTAGAAGTAACTTGCAGAGTAAGTTTGCATTCAAACTTTTGAAGAATCTGTGGATTTCCCATGTAAGGGTCAGGATCAAAAACAGAAAATTCAGAGTCATCAGGCATCCTAAGATCCCATCATCTATCATTCAACGCCAGTGTCAATGCTGATCAAGTTCTAACCATTCTTTTACTTGTGGCTATAATGTGCTTTTCTAGAAAGAGCCATAAAAAAACACATAGCACACCTTTAATTAAAGAATGACTGTCTTTCAAACATTAATCCTGCAAGAACCTGACTACTTTGGTGGATTAATATTTTTAAAACTAATTTTAAAAACTATATTTTAAAAAACTATATATTTTCATGAGGATAAGTAATTAATATTTGAGGGCCAGTTAGTCAATAAATCATTTTTTAATATTACCACAATCTCTTTGAGAAATTTCTTTTGAATAATCTAATTGGTGCATCAGTCACCTATTACTTTATAACACATTCTTCCAAAATTTAGTGAGTGAAATAGATTAAGGTCAACTCTCTCTTTATAACTTATTTTCACTGGAAAAGCTGCAACACATGGCATGGAATGCCTTCTAAATGCAATAAAGAGATGAACAAAAGCACAGATCTTTTTTATTGATATGACTGAGGATATTGGCCATATCACATTCACTTATATATTGACAAGCTTCTCAATATATACAAATGAAGATGGGGTCTGATTTTTCCACATTTATAAATTCAACCAACTAAAGACAGGAACTTAATATTATGATGCATATAATTTCTGAATTGGATTTATACAGTCTTATCCTCCTCATTATTTCCTAGATTTTTGAGTAAGTCAATTATTTATGTAGATATTACCTTGCACTAACAAAAATGATTAAAGAAGAGTCAAAACATGTGATAAGATATATATATATATATATATATATATATATATATATATATATATATATATATATATATAAAACCTGTTCAAATACCACAGCCTCATTTTTGGTAAACGCTATTAGTTCATAGGGGTGTTAGTATAAGCAGAAGACATATGAACCCATCTTCCTGAATACAGAGACAATAGAACTTACCAGTTCATTATTAAGATGTAAGCAGACTTGAGTTTTCATCCTATTTGATTGTAGATAGGAGTTTCTTTTCACATGGCTTCCTGTGAAAGTTATAAATCACAAGGCAAGTTGATGGCTATAAAATTGGATGGAAGCCATGTCTGGCAGTAATAAAGCAACCAAGAACCTGTGACTAGCTCATAGGAGCTAGAGTAAATCCAGTAGTATTACTCAGCTGAATGAACGTAGTGTTAGCATGATTTCTAATAATTCAGTCTTACCTTTAGATCAGGAAATCTTTCAAATCTACTCAGGAAAGCTCCTTGCACCAGATGAAAATCAGCACAGAGACATCTGCCTGGTCAAGATGCAGTAAACAAAAGACCATGTAGTGCTACACTCTAAATAAATCACATCTCTCTTCCAAAGGCTTAAGGATCATCTCAGACAAGGAGGTAGAAGGAACGTAGAAGCAAAGGTTGTTGAAAACAGGAAGGACATAATACACGCGATTAGCATATGCACTCACATTGATTAGGCAGTATAAACACAGACTTCCTGAAATAGAAATTTGACACCTTTTGGTTCATAACATTATTTATCTATTAAAATTTTGATTTTTCTTTAATAAAGCAAAATCCAAGAATTTCATTTCTTTCAAAACATTTTTTTTTTTGGATAAATGTACTTTCACATCTTTATTTCATTTATTTCTCTATTGAGAGTAGTTTGAAAAGGCATAAGACAAAACCCTGTATGGATAATACCTTTTTTGACTTCACATATATCTTAACAGTTAAAGTCAATAAATGCATTAGATTATGCTAAGATATTTTTGAAAATGACTTAATTAATTGTTCCTCCAGTTTTCCCTTAAGGGAGTCATCATACTCTAATAGTAATATATAATTTTCTTTTCTAGTGGAAAGTTGAATCAAGGTGGAAAACTTAATAACAACATTAGATCCAATATTGTTTTTTTTTTAAAGAAAGGCATAGATAACTGAGTTAACATGTATGCCGAACATAACTGCTTGATTACTTTTTAAATATCAGTTTAAGTAATTACTTACACAGACTTTTTGTACACATCTATGCCATCTTTGTGACTTTGTTCAATTAAACTTTCTATTAATTTTACTTACAGTTATTTTCAAGTAACCATATATGTATATATGTATATATATATATATATATAT
>NC_034591.1:45910417-45933519 GCF_900095145.1 Mus pahari
CAGGGTTGCAGCCCCCTACTTTCTCTAGCTCCTCCATTGGGGGCCCTGTGTTCCATCCAATAGCTGACTGTGAGCATCCACTTCTGTGTTTACCAGGCACTGGCATAGCCTCACAAGAGGCCACTATACCAGGGTCCCTTCAGCAGAATCTTGCTGGTCTGCACTGGTGAGAGTGTGGACCGCAGAAGCAGACTCACTCTTAGTCATGCAGACAAGAGTTGCATTAGACAGCCTTCATAGCAACCAGCCAAGGGATCCTGCAGTACTCTGGACAATACAAATTTTATAAAGGTTCTTCTCAACAAAAGGTAACTTTAAAATAAAATAGAGATATTATGCAACAGTTTTATATGCTAAAAATAATTGGAGCTTTAAATACTTTAGGTTAATTCTTTGTCAGCATGAAAATTAAGCATACCCAGTATCAATTTTTTTCATGAAATTTTGTTATATTTTCAAATTTGCTTTGTTGTGTAGCAGTAGCAAGTATGAAAATATTATCCCCCAAACATTATATTGCTGTTTTTTTTTTATCTGTTCCAGTTTTGACTGTTGATATTATTTTCAAGCATGTTTGGTCATATCCAAAGGCAATTGTAACTTTCACTTCCAAAGCTAGTGAAGAGATAGCATGACATAAACAATAACCATACTTATATTTAATATGTTTTAAAACTGCTTGCCTTCTTTTCTGTTCTAATGCTGTGAAGAGACACTATATCCAAGGACATTTATTAAAGAAGACATTTAATCGGATACTTGCTTACAGTTGCAGCGAGCTTATCCCTGACCATTATGGCTGGGAATATGGCATCCGCAAGGCAGGCATGACACTGGCGTAGTAGCAATGAGCTTACATCCTGATTCACAGCCACCATGAAGAAAGAAAGTGAGACTGATCTAGAAGTGGCTATTTGAAACTGGAAAGCCTCAAAGCTCACTCATAATAAGATAGCTCTTCCAACAAGGCCACACTTCCTTATTCTTTTTAAACCGTCCCAATACCTAGAGATTAAGCATTCAAATATATGAACCTATCTATGGTGGCTAGTTTCAGTCAAACTACCATACTGCTCTTATAAAATCAACCCCCCTCTCCCTAGTCATCATTTTAGAAGTGAATGTGAAAAGGTGGAAGATGTAAGGGTAGATAAAGTCAAATAGAAAGGAAAATGGTCTTAACTAGAGGAAGAGGAAAGACTGAATAGATGTGACTTGGATTCACAGTATTTCTTCTCTGAGTTTCTACATCATAGAACAGAAGGCATGATAGTTACCTTTGCTAAACCCTTACAGCACTGAGTGGCCATGAGATTAGAATCCTTCCTCTTAATAACTAGGGTACAGTCTTTTTGTCACAAAGCTGGACTTGATCCCTTTCATTTAATTGATCTCACAAAATTCAAATATTCATATATTATAACAACACAAATATTAATTAATTTCTTGTATATTATTTTAATTGCAAGTACATATGTGATCATTGTAGCCAAAGGGACATGGATATATATTACTGAAACATAGTGTAGGAATCTGAATATTCATTGAGTTCATATTGCATATAGTCAATTATAATTTGTTACTTAGAAAAAATAATTATTTCTTCTGTAAAACTACCCTGGGAGCTCCAAGGCATTCATTTGTTACTGCAAACTTTGGGGTCCTTTTACTATTATGTAGAAACTGTTTGATCACAAGCCAAGTCAAATAACCTTTAGTGAATAAAACAATGCATTATAGAATATTTTCTTTAAATAACAGTGAAATTTTAGGGCCTTCCCATTGGACATATATATACCTTGGAAGATGAAAATTGTTCAATCACCTATAAAAAAAATAAGATTGGCATTTTACTTAAATTAAATTTAGGGTTATTTGACTACCTTAATTACTTTATAGTGACAAAATACCAGGAATAATTAAAGAAATATATTAATGTGATGTATTAAAAAAAAAAAAACCACAAAAGATACATCTGTTGGAATTCATTGCCAGTTTTTCTTCCTGATTTCTTCTTTTCATTATTTCATTGGTTATTTTATTTATTTGCATTTCAAGTATTATCCCCCTTCCCAGTTTCCCCTCCAAGCCCCCTAACCCCTTCTCCCTCCCCCTGCCCCTATGAGGGTGCGCCCCCACCTGCCCACCCACTCCTGCCTTAGTGCCCTAAAGTTCCCCTATCAAGCCTCCCCAGAATCAAGGGGTACCACTCCTCCCACTGATGCCAGCTAAGGGAATCCTCTGTTACATATTCAGCTGGAGCCATAGACGCTCCTCCCCCATCTTCCTGTGTACTCTTTTGATGGTTGAATCCCTGGGAGCTTTGTGGGGTGTGGTTGATCAATATTATTGTTCTTCCTATGGGGTTGCAAACCCTTGCAGCTCCTATAATCCTTGCTGTAACTTCTCCATTGGGGTCCTGTTCTCTGTGTTGCCTCTTTGACAATGGGAATGTTTGAGTGCCTTGTCTGTGTACTTGTGTTGTTTTGTTTTTTATTTTCTCTTCTTATTTTCTCTAATTAAAGCTGATACAGATACCGCAACTGTTTCAGGCTTCTGTACCTAGGCTCTAAGAGAAATCCAGAATTTTTAGAAGAGTGTACACATAGTGAGTGCTCAACTCTTTCGCCAACTTTGGTTCATTGTGGACCTTGGAACAGGAAAGGAAAGGTTACTGCCTTCCTTCAGTACATCTTCCTACCAACCAAATCCATCTGCAAATCCTGTATGAGGATAGTGAGGGATTTTTAAAGAGTCATTAGTAGATCTCAGATTGGGAATATGAATCGACATACTGTAGCTTTCCTGGTTCATTCCACTATACTACTCCAGAGGCTGCTTTGGAACCGTGTTCTAAATGGCCAGTTTTTCTTTTGCCTATTTATTTTCCCTAAGCGTTCCTTGTTTCAGACCCACTGATAAATCAAATACTAGAACATCTTTCACAAGGAATATTGATTTTTATGAGACAAGGGAATACAGTGTCATATAAGATAGCAACAGGCCCCATGCAAGGATGGCCTTGCCATCACTTCTTCCAATAATTTTCTCCTTATAACTGTTAAGGTGCTTTTGGTACAGCTCAGCTATCTTTATAAATATGGATTGTGAGTCAGCATGATGGCACAGTAGATAAAGCTATTGCTCTGTAGGCCAGGCAGGACCTCTGAGTTTAAAATCCAGAAAGCCACATGAAGGTAGGAGACAATTAATCCCATAAAAATGTTCTTTGACCTTCACATACACATTATGCCATGCATACGTACACACACACACACACACACACACAAACACATACACACATACACCACATGAAAATTTGTAAATACTCCTTACATTTTTGATAAAGGAAACATTGGAGAGAAAACAAGGAGCACATTTATCAAAACATCAGTGGAAGACACATTTACTGCATTTAATTAAAATAACATGTTAGGGATAGTGATTATTGTAAAGATAGTTTCTAAATATGTAGCAAGCTTGTGGAAATACGATTTAAAATGGGTCACACCTTCATATCGGTTTCCTGTCTGAGAATACTACCATGGTACTATTTGTTAACCTGTTCTTCACTGACTGACTTAACTAGCTTTATTTCTGATTTGTGAGACACTGAGGCCATTCTAAGTTTGGTCATTCACAACATTAATTAATCATTTTTGGTAACAAATATTAATATTACTAACATAATATTTATGTTACAAATACCATATTTCATATGACAGGTACAATATAACAGTTTATACATCATTTAACTATTATTTTAGTGTGATAAGTTTCATGACAAGTACTTAAAACTTATTATGTCACTTAGTCCTTGACACATACATTTGGTATTTAGAGATTAGTAAAGTGTTAGGAGGGAAGCCTATGTAGGCCCGAGAAATCCAATGACTATCATAGAGAAAAAGTTTATAAACATATGTCAAAACTGCAGCAGAAAACCCTGACCTCTGACTAAGGAAGCCAGCCTATGTCAGACATTGACCTAAAATAGACGGGATTGGATGAAAACGAAAATTACGTTTTCTTGACCATTCTGTTGTCATAAACCAAGATGATATGAGAGACAGAGAGAACAGAGCAGACCATTGGCTAATCCCTGAGTGTCAACTGCCTGGGCAGAGAGTATAGTGTGGAGTGGATCTGGAGGAATAACTGTGGACCACCACAGAGGGATTTGTCCATTTTGTTTCTGCTCCTCTGTTGGAGTGCTCTAAATACACGAAGAACGCGCTACCCTTAGGATGTTTTCATTTGTTTTTAACACTGTCATCTTTCTCTGGATATTCTCCTAACTAAAGTCAGTAAGTTAACTGCTAACCTGCCCCCTACCTCATGAGAAATATTTTAATTTCTCTATCAACAGTGTCATTCTCTAATACTTTAAAAATACCTCTTTCTGTTTTCTCTTCTTTATCTAATTTGTATTCTAAAATTGCCTACAAAATCTTCTTTATTTCAAGTCTCCCAAAGTAAGTTATACAAAACAATGCTTTTGTCTCCCTAACTATCTCCAGGGCCTGAGTCAGGGTCTGTTACAGATAACTGTTATTGCCCCAACATTCACTTCCATTGTAATGATTTTTACGTGCAAATATTTTCTGTTATCAAACTTAATTATTTTAGTCTGCTTCAAAAAAACTAGAAATTTCTTTTTGTTAGTATTCAGAAAGTATATGTACTTACCTAAAAGCACTTGCAATTATTTGATTACTAAGATTGTACCACCGTGACCAAACACCTAGTTGAAGCGTATTAAAGGAAATTAATTTGTATCTGTCTCATTGCTGTGACCAAGTGTCTGACCTGAAAGAAATAAGTAATGATGAGTTTACTTCAGCTTATAATTTCAATTGCAGTCCATCATGGCAGGAGGTGTGGCAGCGGGAGCTGGTTGCAGCTCATTCACAGTTAGGGAACAGAGAGCAATGACATATCACGCTCTGGTAACTTTCTCCTTTTTATAAAGTCCAGGACTCAGAGCCTTTGCCACCCATATTTGCAGTGGGTCCTTTTACTTCGGTTAGCTAATCTAGAAAATACCACATAGACTTGCCTAAGGATGTGTTTCTGTCAATACCTTGCAAGCCAACAACGGAGATAAGCATTGCAGAAATAGAGGTTTATTTTGGCTCAGGTTTCAGAAGCATCTCTCTGTCTAGCATGGTAGGGAGAGAACACAGAAGAGAAGAGTTAGCTGAGATCATGACTTTCAGGAAGCAGAGAGAGAGGGAAACAGCTCACAGCATCCTGGTCAGGAAGCCGAGTAGAGCCATAGCAGGAACAGGCCAGGATACAATAAAGTTATGATGGACATCTTTCCTCAGTAAGTTATTCCTCCCACTTCCTAGGGTAAACCACTACCTGGTAGTCCTAAGATTATGTATCCACCATAAACTAATCTGTTTATTTGTTCCGAACACTGGTGTTCTAATAGTTTTTCTGGAAACAGTCTCAAAGACACATACACAAGTGTGCTTTACAAATCAGTTTCCCTCTCCAACCAAGTTGGAGAGGCAAATAAGGTTGACCACCACAACTATCATGGTCATCATATCTTCTTCCCCCGCATGGTGGTAACTTCTAGGAACTTAACCAACATAAAACAGAGTGGCTGTCACAATCAAAGACCTTACAGTATACTGGGAAATTCAGAAAAAAAAAAAAAGTATTACTGCACATAGATGATACTGTTGCCTTTATTCCATTGCTTCAAATGCATGTAATCAGTTCTTAGGCATTATTCTGCCATATATTTCACTTTAAGCATTTATTTTGGAATCCAGCCCATCTACAAATGGAATACATATAAATTATTCAGACGACACTTTTCCAAAGTGTACTATATTCACCTTGACTTCAGTAACTTAAGTGTCATCTTATAGAGCCAAAAATATAGTAGTCCATTTCAGTATTTGGAAGTCTTTGGAAAGAAAAGTTTCATTTATGTCTGTATGTAGGTCAAAGTAAAATTTCAGTTACATTTATCTAGGTACTATATATTTCTATTTTAGAGAAAATGTAATATATGTATAAAAAGTTAACTATAAACTCCTTAGTTTGGAAAAATTTGAAGAAAAGCTGATCCTTTCTTTGTGAGAATTAATTACCCAAAAGGTAGATTCTTGTACATCTATGATGGACATGATGTGGGCAGGTTTTAGGCTTGTTTTACCTAGCAACATACCATGTTGTGTTTAAGTGGTCGAAGAGCTGAGCATTGTGAATTGCAACTTTTTGCTTTGGCTTAGGAGGGAGGATGAATAATAACCTTTCTGAATCTGATACTGGTATTGACCTACCCAAAGTTACTATGATAGAGGCTCTATCCTAGAATACCTACAGAAAAGGAAAAGAGAAGTCTACCTGTTAAACTCATGCCCAACAAATTTAGTAAAAAGTGCTGCTTTTAGAGATATAAATGACCTGTAGCGTTATTTCTCATGTAATTTTAATCTTTATTAATTGATAAACAGTGATTAAAGTGATTATTATGTGATTAAATATGTGATTAAAGTGGGATGGGTTTAAACACATTATTTACAACATTATAATTTTTAAGGTATTAAATTTTACATCATTTTTGTTTGTTCTCTCTGTCACTGTCTGTCTGTCTCTGTCTCTGTCTCTGTCTCTCTCTGTCTCTCTCTGTCTCTCTGTCTGTCTGTCTGTCTGTCTCTCTGTCTCTGTCTCTGTCTCTCTCTCTGTCTCTGTATGTGTGTGTGTGTGTGTGTGTGTGTGTGTGTGTTTGTGTGTGTGAATATTTGTAATGTGAGAGCCCATGGAGGCCAGAGAGGAGTGTCAGACTTCTTGAATCTGAGGATGTGGGTTGCTATGAGATAACTGAAAGATATATGTTGAAAATGAAACTTGCGTACTCCGCAAGAGCTGTAAACACACTTTATTACTGGACGATCACCTTAGCTCTTTCTGGAAATATAAACCAGTTCAAGTGCTCAAGATTTGGCAGAACCAAAGGTGCAAAGCACTTGTGACTTGTGTTTTGTTGCAGTGGTTTCAGCTATCTAAGAAGTACATGTAAGGTTACTAGGAGAGAAAGCAACAGGGTTGGGGCAGCAGTTCATAAGTACCTTCCTAAAGATTTGCAGAGAGTATATATTACAAATGATAGTGAAGATATTTGCTGGTCCTGTTCCAATATCTTTTTGGTCTCCAGGAAGATTTTTGTTAATTGTTTTTCCAGATCAGTCAACAGTCCCCTATAAACTGTATTATAAGTACCAGTCTTAACCTATATTTTCTCTTGTTACTTATCAAAATCGTATTTATTACCTTTATTAATATTTAACATCTTTCTCACTCCTGCTTCTTTTAAGCCATAGCAAAAGGTTAGATTGCCAAGGTTCAGTGTACTTCAAATTTTGATCTGTCAAGAACCCAGTACAAGTGTTATCATTAGATGAAATAGTAACTCAGTGATTATGGATTACATGAGAAAGCAAATATAGAATTGAGGAAATTAATTTAGACTGGGAGATGACAGTACCAACATGATATCATGTTTATATCATTTAAGGACAGTGAAAATAATTGGGCCAATCCAATAAAAAAAAAAAAACTTCAAATACTATAAATTTGGGATAGAGTGGAGCACTAATTAATCAACAATGGATTTGAGAAGGAGGTCTCCCTTCTGTTTATACGTATATTGATGCCATCACACAAATTAATATTTATAACATAAATACACACACTACCACTAACAAATTTCTATATGTGTTTAATGAATGAGAGTCATGGGCCTGGAGAGATATCACAATGCTTAAGAACACATTCTACTATGTGATATATGTGGATGATTCAAGGGAAATTCTCCAGAGCCTGCTTACACCCATCTGTAACTCTAGCTCTGGAGAGGCAGTACCTTTTCCTGGTCTCTGTAGGCACATGCAATCTATCAACATATGCACGCTCATATACACACATAAATACAATTAAAGAGATCATTAAAAAATGACAGAGACAGGCACCTGCAGGAGAAAAGGATGAATTTATAGTATCCTTGATCACTGATCTGTTCTCAGATGTTTCTTTATTTCTGGCTCTCTCTTAAAGGGATGAGAGGCTATGAAAAAGAATACTATGGCTGTTTGTATTAGCTTTTGGGTGTGTTCTTGTTCTAGCTAATTCATAAAAGATATCCATAGATATGTTGCTGAATAAAGATATGTGCTATTAATAATCAGAAATATTCATTGAAAAACAAGAGCAGCATGGATAATCATTGATAATTTTATATACAGCAGGTTAGTAATTTTCTATTCTAAGGTTTAACATGTATAATATAGAAAAGAGTTAAAATTTGTGTTAAATAGATATATAATCAATACAAAGAGTTGTTATACTTACTTTAATGTAAGTATTAGTCAATAATCATGAGATAGCAACTTCTTTTTTGTATTCTGTGTGCAAAGCTTAGCATTGTCCTTCTCTTCCTTTCTCATGTAGTTTTATTCACCACTCTTTCTCATGTCAACAGGATTTCTTTCCTAAGCACATTCAGAACTAAGCCATGGTGTTGCCATGGGAACAACTAAACTTGAGATGTAGTGCTCAATCTTCCCTACTTTATTTCCCCCTCCAGAAAGTACTTTCTCTCACAGATCACTGACATTCAAATAGGCCCTATTCCAATTGTAAAACAGAAATAGGAAAGAAGTAATCAGTAAATTGAAATAACCTCTATGAATCAGTAAGATGAAAATAATTGAAGTCTCTAACAACTTTACATAAATTGTTTCTTTTTTCCTTAAATGTTACTTAGAATTTTTTCAGTTTTCTCTGAAACTTCAGATAAAATTGTGCCTGCACACTTAAAATTATATATATTTATGCTCATAATTTTGTGTATGTGTATATTAATTATATATTTAAATATATAATATATACTAAATATATGACTTTATATGTGTTTTTATATAGCTATATAATTATAATTATTTTATATTTATAAAAACACATACACACACACATATATATATATATATATATATATATGTATATGTATGCATATATATGCATATACATACATATGGAACCCCAGGGATTAAAGATACTTAGGTTCAGTTTCAGACAGAAGGAAAGAAACTGAAGGCTGTTGTATGGGTAGGGGGGACATGAATCACTCAGGGAATTCATAATATTGCCTTCCCAGACTAAGCCCAACTGAATGGATGCCCATCCATCTAACAATCCCCTGTAGCATTGGGCTGTTTAAAACTAGCTGAGTTTGTCTTTTCTTTTATTCCCTATAACTAAAACAACACATGGCAGAAATATATATTTGTTGGTTCTAACTGAACTTTATCATCTCTGATACCATGTTTTCTATATTTCAAAAAAAAAGTTAGATTAGAATTAGTGTTCTTTATAAATGGAAACATTTAAGGTGTTTGATAACCACCCAACTTCCCTTCACTCAAACTATCTCTTGGAAAATATAAATGTTCCCACTGCATTTAAGTTCCTCTGTACCCAAATGGAGGTGAGTCTCTCTCTCTCTCTCTCTCTCTCTCTCTCTCTCTCTCTCTCTCTCTCTCTNTGTGTGTGTGTGTGTGTGTGTGTGCTTTGTGTTCAACCAATGGTTGCATCTAACTATTGTGTCTCAGATCTCATGCACCTTTACAGATAGCATTATTTGAGTATGACTGCTCCATCTAGATACCTTGCTTCCTTTCTTTGCTATTGCCAGCACCATTCCATTCTCTGCTGTCCAATGGTTGTAGGACTTGGTTCTCACCCTCTACCTTACGGGATCCAAAAATTGAAATCTGTCATCTGGCTTTATGTCAAAGGCTCCTACCGACTTAAACTATGTGTGTGATAGGAAAGATTAATTCTCATAGATAGGAATAAAATGTGTATATAACTCTAACTGTTGATATGAGAAGCCAATAAAAAGCAACATACTGTGTACAAATAAGAACCTAGCAGAGCCTTGGTCAAAGGATAAGGAAGCAATAGCAGAATGTGAGATCTTATTAGAGTTGGGGGCAGCCATATATAACTCAGTAACACTCCTGATCCTCTTTCTTTTGATAGCTAAATACCAACTTTCCTATTCCTCAGCTGCATTTTATTTTTTGCAGTGAAGGTGAATTTCAAGAGTCTTTCTCATCTGGGGAAAACTTGTAACTAGTATGTAAACGAATACCAATAATTATCACCCAATATAAGTTACACTATTCCTAAATTAGAGTATGTACCATTCAAATTGAAAGAGTGAAGCCCTGCTTCAGAACAAGTAAGGAACCTAATAGAAGAGATCATGGTGGGGGTAAGAAAGTAATATAAGGATTCAATGGACAATGAAACATAACTTCAGGATAAATCTGGACAATTAGGTAGCAATTTTTGCTTAGTATCCTCTATAATTCTGACATGATAAGACTGGAACACCTATTGAAAGATGCCATGGACCGTGCTCAGTCGGCCCCCCTCAATCTGTGGAAATTAAGGGTTCTGGCAGGTGGACATGGAATTGGTGAGATTGACAAATTGATACAGACACGAGGGAGTGCTGAACCTGAATGAAATTTTTTCCAAGCAAACACCAGACTTTTATTACAGAGGAAAAACAAGAAAGCCAGGCAAGCACAACTGCCAAGTTACACTGACACAAAACAAAAAGGAATGCATATATTAAAATATGTCGGGAGCCAGGCCCTGTTTACAACTGAGAATAGGAACAACCCTAATTAAGATCAGCTAAACACAGGAGCCAGGTAAATGCTCTGATATAATGCTAGTCTATTGTTAAACCCACCACCAGGGGTTCTTTAGTAAATACCTGATTATGCTATTCCTCTGGGCCTAGTGAAAAAACCTGCACCAGGGGAATTCCCTTCTACTAATCCTTTCATACTACAACCCACATATTTCCTAGATCATTGTGTATTCCTGTGTTTGGGTGTGACTCCACTATTGTCCTAAGTAATTACTATGCAGACTCTCCCTGAGTTTTTATAGCCCTGTTCAAATAAATTGTAATGCCTTATTAGTTTCACTTCCTCTACTAGAAGTGAATTTTAATGTTACTGAATAGGTAACATTCTTACTGAATTCCAAGCTCAAGGTCAGCTTCAAGGACTTTCTAGGAACCATTGGAACCCTGGTGGAGGCTTAGCTATATGTCAAAATCAATCCTTAAAGGCACTTATAATAAAACAATACTGAAAGAAAGCACAGGGATGCATGACCCAGACTAACGCTGGGACAGGTTTTGAGTATACTGCTATGGAATGCCAAGGTTCCAGGGGGCTGTTTCCGTGAAACTCGTTGCATCAGGACTGCTTCCAGGTTTCTAAACCTGTAATATGAGTCAGTACCGGAGTGGATGTAGCAAAAGACAGTTTACTTTCAGGAAATTTCCCTTTGAATTCTTATTTCTATCATGCCTGAGAAATTATAGATGCACATGGTCAACTCATGGTCATCACACAGGCTAAAGCTTCCAAGACCATGTCTTTATCATCAATGTATTAAATACAGTCAAGAATATAATGTGAACCATAGTCACCTGTAAATGTATTTTAGTAGTAACAACGGCTTTTGGGGGAGGAGAGGGGGTGCTCCAGATATATATTATAGATTACCTTATAAGACCAAGTTATTTTGGCTTCTGGATTTTATGGGTACAGGTTGAAGACCTACATCTGGTTTTGACCTTCTGGCTGGAAAAATACAGAAGATTTATAACTTGACAAGGTGAAGGACAAGAAATGTTCAAGTGCATGCATGTTCACCTGATGTTCCCTTTGATTTATAAATCTTATAGGATTCAAACATGGGTATCCTCCTTAATTTTATACAATGGCAATTATTTCCCAATGTTCTTAATTTTGATAGTATAGATGAATTAAGATTTTGCTGTCTGGCAGATGCTGGCAAGGATGTGCAGAAAGAAGAACACTCCTCCATTGCTGGTAGGATTGTAAGCTTATACAACCACTTTGGAAATCAGTCTGGCAGTTCCTCAGAAAATTGGACATAGTACTACTGGAAGATCCAGCAATACCTCTCCTGGGCATATACCCAGAAAATGTACCAACTTGTAATAAGGACACATGCTCCACTACGTTCATAGCAGCCATATTTATAATAGCCAGAAGCTGGAAAGAACCCAGATGTCCCTCAACAGAGGAATGGATACAGAAAATGTGGTACATTTACACAATGGAATACTACTCAGTTATTAAAAACAATGAATTTATGAATTTAGGGTGTATTTGGAAGATATCATGCTTAGTGAGGTAACCCAATCACAAAAGAAGTCACATGATATGCACTCACTGATAAGTGGATATTAGCCCAGAAACTTAGAATACCCAAGATACAATTTGCAAAACACAAGAAAGCCAAAAAGAAGGAAGACCAATATGTGGATACTTCATTCCTCCTTAGAATAGGGTACAAAATACCCATGAAAGGAGTTACAGAGACAAAGTTTGGAGCTAAGATGAAAAGATGGACTATCCAGAGACTACCCCACCCGGGGATCCATCCCATATTAGTCACCAAACCCAGACACTATTGCACATGCCAGTAAAATGTTGCTGAAGGGATCCTGATATCGTGGTCTTTTGTGAGGCTATGCCAGTGCCTGGCAAACATAGAAGCAGATGCTCAAGGTCAGCTATTGGATGGAACACAGGGCCCCCAATGGAGGAGCTAGAGAAAGTACCCAAGGAACTGAAGGGGTCTGCAACCCTATAGGTGGAACAACAATATGAAATGACCAGCACCCCCAGAGTTCATGTCTCTAGCTGCATATATAGCAGAAGATGGCCTAGTCAGCCAGCATTGGGAAGAGAGGCCCCTTGGTCTTGCGAACTCTATATGCCCCAGTACAGGGGAATGCCAGGTCCAAGAATTGGGAGTAGGTGGGTAGGGGAGCAGGGGCGTTATGAGGGAACTTTCGGGATAGCATTTGAAATGTAAATAAAGAAAATATCTAAAACATAAAATTTAGGAAACTATGAAAAATGTAAAATTAATAGAAATAGAGGAAGGAAAATAAACCTATGTCAAATGAACAGAAAAAAAAAAAGATTTTGCTGTCTGGATAAATTAAATAGAGATTATATTCCACTACATGAAGCTTTAGGAAATACACAGCCAAATGTGCAAAATTATAAGGATGAAGCTAATTTACTTTTGTAAGGCAATAACGTGGTAGTACAAAAGAAGAGGGATTTTGCTTTTAACCAAGTTAGTAACATATTAGGAAGCAAGAACTGCTATTAAGTAAGCAAAAATAGTAATACAATAACTAAATCTTATGACATGTGTTTCCAAAATAAAACAGGTCTTCGCTTTTAATTTTAATTTTTATATTATTATATTGTGAATTTCATATATGAGTAGTGTATTTACATCATTTTACCCCTCTTGTGGCCACACATTTTTTTTTTACAAAATCATAGCTTCTTATTCTATAAATATTTATTTCCCCCTCTTTCTCTATTACATACATACATACACACACACACACACACACACACACACACACACACACACACTCATATACAAATTTATATATACAACCTTTTCAGTCCATTGCACTTGCCCATATGCATATGCATTTAAGCCTGACTCATTGGAAATATAATCAACTAAGGAACTGTTTTTTGGACAAGATTTATTTATCCCTTATTAAAAGACCTTAATTACTTTTAGTCCTTCAGATGGATGTAATGCCTTTTGAGACGACTCCTTTCCACATGGGAAAGTCAGATGTATTATTATTTTTCAAATCTTCTTTAAGAAAATGTATTGCTGAGATTTTATGCATGCAGGTTTCCTGTCATATATGGATCCCACTATTTTGTTGGTCCTCTGACTTTTATAATTAATCTACACCCTTTTTAATAATGATTCTTGAGCTTTAGGTGTAGGGTTTTTGTTTTAGATGTATAAACACGGACTGGGTACCACACAGTCAGTTGTTTTCTGCACTTTGATTAATTGTGGCTTTCTGTAATTGTTTCTGCCTGCTGCAAATAACACATTTTCTTCATAAAGGCTGAGAGCAACATGTATCTGTGGGTATAAGTATTTTTAGAATATAGTTAAAAATCATTCTGGTTCATAGAAATGGAAGTAGTAGGTCCCTCTTTAGGGTCCATGTCCTCACTAGCAATGAGTAGTGCACTGTGATTGCAATACTATGAATATTTTACCCACCCCCCGTATGTTGAAGCTGAAAGTTCTGGATTCTTTGGAAACTCAGTTGAGATAGGTGATATTTTACTGACACAGATATGTGAGAAGGCACATGATGTTTTGAAAGAGTATAAATGGAAACTCATAAATAATAAGAGGTCCCTATTGCATTATGATGCTGTGTAATTCTTTGCTTGCCTTTTCTGACCATGCAAAGCTATGCTGGACTTCACTTCAGAGAGAGAAATGCTTCCAACTTATTCCAGCTGGAATCCTAGTGGACTTTTACCTCTTCTAGTGGTATTCCAGCTAATTCCAGCACCTTCTGCTAATTTGAGCTAACTCATCTTCAGATCCCAGTAGGTGCTGCTGGATCATGCTACTGCTACTCAACAGTGCTTGGTGTTTGTTATTGCACTAGACTGCTGGTATCTTGACAACAAAGTTGAATTGTCCCAAAGAACTACTACTAAATAAGTAGTATTTAATAGTACCTCCCTTTCCTATTAACTTTTTCTTTTTTGGAACTCTGGTCTGAGGGCTAGTAGGGAGGATGAATAATTTAAAAACCCTAATAAAATAGGTTTACAAAAAAATCTAAGTCAACAGTATGTTTCTCCTATGGGGCTGCAAACCTCTTCAGCTCCTTGGTATTTCTCTAGATCCTTAATTGCGGACCCTGTGCTCCATGCACATGGTGGGACTCATGGCTCTAGCTGCATATATAGTAGAGAATGGCCTAGTCAGTCATCAATGGGAGGAGAGAAAATTGAAGCGATACTACTAAAATCAGGGACAAGACAAGGCTGGCCAGTCTTTTCTTATCTATTCAGTATAGGAATTAAATAAAAATAAGAGAATAAAAGTATATCCAGGATTTGAAAAGAAAGAAGTCAGAGCACCACTATTAGCAGACAGTATGATAATATATATAAGAAACTCTAAAAATTGTACCAGAGACCTCTTACAGCTGGTAGACAACTTCAGCAATGTGGCTGGATATAAACTTAACTCTAAGAAATCAATAGCTTTCCTTTATACAAATAATAAATGGGCAGAGAAAGAAATTAGAGAGACAATACCCTTCACAATAGCCACAAATTAATATAAAATATCTGGTGTCACTCTAACCAAATAATTAAAAGATCTGTATGATAAGATCTGCATGACCCAGAAAAAAGAATTGAAGGAAACTTCAGAAGATGGAAAGATATCCCATGCTCAGAGATTGGTAGGATTAACATAGTGAAAACACCATCTTACCAAAAGCAATGCATTGATTCAATGTGATTCTCACCAAAATTCCAACACAAGTTCTTCATAGACATGGAAAGACCAATTCACAACTTCAGATGGAAAAACAAAAAATCTACGGGGTTGCAATCCCCTTCAACTCCTTCAATCCATCCCCTAATTCTTCCATAGGGGTCCCTGACTTCAGTTTAGTGGCTGGCTATAAGTATCTACATCTGCCTCAGTCAAAGGACACTATCAATAGGACAAAACAGCAGCCTTCAGATTAGGAAAAGGTCTTCACCAACTCTACATCTGATAGAGTGCTAGTATCCAAAGTATAAAAAGAACTCAAGAAGTTAGACCCCAAATAACCAAATAGCTCAATCAAATAAAAAAATAAAAATAAATAAATGGGCTCCAAAGCTGAACAGAGAATTCTCTCTCTCTCTGTCTTTAAACATATTTATCATTTTTAATTAATTATTTTATTTATTTACATTCCAAATGTTGTCCTCCTTCCTGGTCACCCTCTGCAGGTTCTTCCCCTATTCCCCATCCACTTTTCTTTTGAGAGGGTGCTCCCCTACCCACCTCCACCACACCTCACTAGCATCCTCCTTCCCTGTGACATCAAGTTTCTACAGGATTAAGCCCATTCTTTCCCACTGAGGCCAGACAAAGCATCCCTCTGTTACTTCTTTAGTGGGGGTCACAGACCAGCCCATGTATGCTCTTTGCTGGTGAATTAACCACTGGATGCTCTGAGGGGTCCAGCTTACTTGATATGTATTTTCTTCCAATGAGGTTGTGATTCCCTTCAGCTCCTTCAGTCCTTCCCCTCACTCTTCCATGGGGTCCCCAACTTCAGTCCAATATTTGGCTATAAGTATCGGTCTCTCTCAGTCAGCTGCTGGTAGAGTCTCTCAGAGGACAGTCATGCTAGGCTCCTGTCTGCAAGCACAACATGACATCAGCTGCATAAGGGATGGATCCCAAGTTCGAAGGATAGAGATAACAATCCACCTACAAAACTTTTTTACCCCAAATTGCTCCTATCTAAAAGAAATTCAAGCATAAAAATGGAGCATAGACTGAGGGGATGTCTGACCAGTGAGCAGTCTAACTTGTGGTCCATGTCATGGGTTGCCACTAATCCCTGACACTATTTCTGATGCTATGCTATACTAGTAAACAGGTGCCTAGCATAGGAGTCCTGTGAGAGGCTCTACCCAGCTTGAACAGAGGCAGATACCCACAGCCAAGCATTGGACAGATGTTGTGAATTCCTATGGAATGCTAAGGATAAGGATTGAAGGAACTGAAGGGGATGACAATCCCAAAGGAAGACCACAAGTCTCAAGTAATCTGGAACCCTGAGTGTAGAGCCACCGATCAAAGATCGTACATGAGATGCTCTGAGGTCCCTGACACACACACACACACACACACACACACACACACACACACACACACACATATATATATATATATATATATATATATATATATATATATATGTGCATACATCCTAGCGCTGCTTTGTCTAGCCTCAGTGGGAGAGGATGTGTCTAATCCTGTAGAGATTTGATGCACAGGGTTGGGGGGGATACCAGGGGAGCACCCTCTCAGAGGTGAAAGGGCATGAGGAAAGAACTCTATGAGAGGGTACTGGAGAGTAGCATTTGGAATATAAGTTAAATAATTAATAATAATAATAATGAAACAATGCACCCCAAAATCTTCATGGAGAGTCAACCAAATTCCAAATCTTTTAAGCACAACTTTACACTAATCAATCCATAAACAAAAATGCACCATACATTCAAAAATTTATAATAAAGAGCATAAATATTTAAAAGATGGTGGGAAAACAACATAAAACTAATGGGCATTCAATAAAAAAAATGTTAGAATTACCAGAGAATGGCTACATAAACTATGTAAAAAGGTTTTAAATTTCTAAACTTGTATAAAGTGAGGAGTATATGGCATGCATTAGAAAAGATTTAAAATTTTGAAAAATGAAATGAAAAAACATATAACTTTGAACAGAAGCTTTTCACTTGATAACTTTGGGAAGTTATCACACAACTTAGAAAGTTTATGTAAATTTTAAACTCCAGCACCACAGAAAAGACAATTGCTGAAAATTCTGAGATGTAAGTGGAAAAAGAAAAGTTTTGAAATGCTTCCAGTTAATGTTTGATACTTTGAACCTAAGATTATGTAAAGAAAATATCAGAGATAAAAGTTTACAATAAGATGAAACTCCTGGTTTTAATAATGTAATATCCCCTAATCTACCAATATGGAGACCAAAAAACAAATAAAATTACTGGGGATAAAATCATATTTAAGTCTACTGGCCACAGTTGTGAAATATTTAAAATAGGTCAATAATCTATAGATTTGTACATGTGAAACAGCTTTCTATTCTTTATCTTCTTTTATGACAGTTGTACTAGTTTAGGACTGGTTTCTCCCTCATAGACAGGGAACTTAGGAATGAACTACACATGTATTCAACAGTACCATAGAAACCTATGTTGATTGTACTGGCTAATTTTCTGTCAACTTGACACAGCTGGAGTTATCACAGAGAAAGGAGCTTTAGTTGAGGAAATACCTACATGAGATCCAGCTGTAAGGTATTTTCTCAATTAGTGATCAAGTGGGGAGGGCCCCTTATGGGTGGTGCCATCTCTGGGCTGGTAGTCTTGGGTTCCATAAGAGAGCAGGCTGAGCAAGCCCTGGAAGCAAGCCAGTAAAGAACATCCCTCCATGGCCTCTGCATCAGCTCCTGCTTTCTGACCTGCTTGAGCTCCAGTCCTGCCTTCTTTGGTGATCAACAGCAGTATGGAAATGTAAGCCAAATAAACCCTTTCCTCCCCAACTTGCTTCTTGGTCATGATGTTTGTGCAGGAATAGAAACCCTGACTAAGACATTGATATATTTCTAGGTCTATAGTATGCTAGAAATCATGTATAGTACTCTCCTGTTCTCATTCAGTTAGCAGCACTTAAAAGTTAAAATAATATCATATCAGCTGCCAGATATCACACTAGGAGAATATAGAACAGAGTAGCCCAAGAAAATATTTTTTTGTGGGTCCTTCCTTAGAATCATTACGACTTTACCTCAATTAGTGTTTGAATATATTTTTAACCTCAATCACTCACAAATATGTGTTTTGGGAACATTCAGAATATTAGCATATAAAATATTTATTATGTAGTATTCTTTCTAGATTTTATAAATGATTGTAAAAATTATTTTGTCAGCTGAGCTTATAAAGTAATGTCTGATTTTTGGCATAATTTAACTATATAAATTCAACGTTGGCTGAAACAAAATAAATTTGTTCTTCTACTTACAGGTTGTAAATGTCAAATATGAAATACAATATTACAAAAATATCATAAAAACTTCCAATAATATAGTGGTATTTTATTATGTCAATACCAAAATTCCATTATTTTGAAAGCTACTCTTGCCAATAAGGTTTAGGTTTATTGTTTGGCTCGGTGGTTGTTAAATTTCAGTACTATGGAAAGGAAACTTTAAAGAATGAATTGCACAAAGCAGATTCTGACATTTACAGCATGATTTGTATGGGCCCAAATGTGGTGCAGGTGTCTGAAGAATGTCTCCCTATTGGGTACTCACTTGTCATGGAATCTTATAGTGAGCTACTTTCTAGGGTTCTGAGCTGACCAGTGAATACAAATCCAAGGTTTTGGATATCAAACTCTATCCTCTCAATTTTGAAAGATATTGAGGAAAATTTAACAGCAGCAACACAAATTCAATTCTATTAAATATTAAATCTGTCCCATAAGCCTCTAGGCTACAAGCTTTCTGTGAGATGCCAACTTGAAAATGCACCATGAATACTTTATATTTAGAGACTTTGGTATGATCCAGAAGAGGGTCATGGCCAAGTTTTTATCCCTAGAATCTGCAAATAATGTCACATGACAAGGCAAAGGATAATTCAGTTCTGAGGTGGCATTAAAGCTGCCAGTCAATGATTTCATCCTGGATCTTGTCAGTTGCTCAACGTTACCATGAGTTATAAATGGAAGTGGAGGGAGAGAATGAGTTGGATCTGGGGCTGCATGGTGGCTGTCTTTGCAAGTGGTATGTGGGGCCACAAGCATCAAGGAACTGGGCACAAAGCAAATGATTCTCTCTAAAGTCTCCAATAGATGTCAGCCCTTTTGGCATATTTGTTTTAGCATAGTAGGGTCAATTTAGGCTTCTATTCCTAGAGCTAAAAGGTTATAAATGGTGACACCGAATTTATAAGAAATTAATTATAGCGAAAATAGCAAAGTAATATGTTGCATTTTCACAATGATTAAAATACATATGTATTTTATTTAAAGGCTTATTGTTTTTAAAATAAATTACTGCCTTGAACTATAAATATTTCATAGACTAGAACATTTTATATTATCAATTTATTAGAAATTACAAACTTTGATAAAAATTTAGGTCATGAATACATACTTCAGATTCTTAAGAATACATCATTGTGGATAGAGATGTTACATGGAGAGATGTGTTAGCTTACCAGGGAGTTCCATAAAAAACACATTTATGACAAAACCTTTAAAACTGTGTTATCCTAGACAATCAGAATGTAAAATCAATGGGTATTTTTTTTATTATGAACCTATTAGGTAAGTAATTTATTACAACTAATTGGGATAAAGATTTTCTCTTCCAGGTAACATTTTGAAATGTTATTACCACATTTCAATCATAATCATTAGCTAAAGTACCTTTTTATGATTCACTGAAACTGTCTGAAAACACTGTTGTAAAATCGAAGTTTTATGTAAAAATTTCTTACTACAAACACATCACTTTTATTTCCCTTTGCCTTACCCAGTGAGAAATTTTCTTCAAGAATTAAAAATAATTTTTATATAATGAAAATATTCAACTAGATTTGAAAATATTTGATTTTTACAAATGTTATTTTAACTAGATTAGGTTTGAGTCAGAATTGAAAAGAAGACAAATGATTTTAATAACTTAAAAGATTCTTTCAATAGTCCCAAGCTTGACTAATTCATATTCTCTCTCTCTCTCTCTCTCTCTCTCTCTCTCTCTCTCTCTCTCTCTCCTACTTTGAATTAGAGTACCAGTATTTTCATTGCATTTTCAAAAAGGTTTATGTTGTCAGACCAATATCTTGAAAATGTTCTCAAGTGGTCTGGAGCGATGACTCAGTGTTTAAGAGCACTGACTACTCTTCCAGAGGTCCTGAGTTCAATTCCCAACAACAATATGGTGGCTCAAAACCATCTGTAATGGAATCTAATGCCCTCTTCTGTTATGTCTGAAGACAGCCACAGTGTACTCATATACATAAAATAAATAAACATAAAAAACTTTCTCAAGGGACTGGGAAAGAAGGATATGATATCACCTAGCATTTAGTATTTCCACCATGGGGGAATAATTCTCCCTCCATGTTTCTCTGACCTTTTTATCCCTTGTTTGTTTGGTTTTGTTTGGTTTGACTATACTGGGGGTGGCATGTTGGTTTAGGTTTTCTTTTATGTATTTTACCTCATGTATGTTGTGTACCATGTAGCCTCCTAAGAGCTGTGACTGTAGGTATAAATCATTAATCCGATTCCTTGTTTCACTGTGATTTTAAAATTTATTTATTTATTGCATACCACCCCATATGTGTGTGTGTGTGTGTGTGTGTGTGTGTGTGTGTGTGTTTCTGTCTGTCTACCTGTCTGTCTATGTTTGTGTCGGAGGAGTGAGACCCTGTGTAGATGATTGAATGTGCCATTATATATTTTACATACTTTATGGGGGACTAAATAGTAAAAAATGTATAGAAAATAGCCAAAATCTATGTGTGATGCCCCCAATAAGCAAAATTAAAGAATAGAACATTTGACATAAGGAAATGGAGTTTGAGATGAACAAGGAGGATTTTAGTTTGATAGAACTTTGAACCTGTGAATACTAATTTTCAATTGGCAATTTAGTGCCTCATTTTGTCAGCAATGAGATATGTGTCAGAAAAACTGTAGCATTGTTTTCTTAGGCAGTCAAAGGTGACTAATAGTTTAAGGAAGTAATGATATAATGAAACCACTGTGAAAGAAGTAACACAACAACAAACAGGTTTTAAATTTATAGAAGCCAAGAAAGAGATAGAGAAATTGAAGGAGAACAAATCTGTTAAGTAGTTCTTTTCTTTGGGGGTGGGGGTGATTTTTTTTCATTCTGCAGAATTCAAGACAATGTTTTATGTATGGCAACTCTTGGCAGCCCATATCTAGCATGCCTGCAGACAGTGTAGACATGTTACTACATAGACAGACATGATAGATGTTAAGCAATGAAACAATATTTCACAGTTAAAGTAACATCAGGAACAAAAGAGTGAAGACATTTAAGGTGAATTTTGGAAGTAGTCAGTGTCTTAGTAAATATGAAGTCAGAGAAATCAATTTTGAAGAGAATCCATGAAGACAGGGGATAATGGGATGCTTGTCATAACAAAGATAAATAAGAACTGAGGATCAAGAGATGTTTTTGGAGATCAGATAAAGAGTTCATTCATGTAAAATATTCTATGAAAAGCAGTGTTTTAGACAAATACTAAAAGTATATATCAAAATATGGAATCAAGAATATTATGCTAAATATTTAATCTACTTTATGATGGTGTTTTCAAACATGTAGAGACATTATTGTACTTCTATGTTTTATTAATAATCCATGATATTTCATCATGGTATTTATGCATTAATAGATATGCAAGTATATCCAAATCATAAAAATGAAGAATTATTTTTTGCATAAATTACTAGTTGTAACTGCTTGTGGTTCATACCCAAGTCAAGCATCAGATTCCCTCATAAAATATGTACAGACATTATCTGTAATAAATAAAAGTTTTGAGATAGTTGCATTTACAGAAAAAGAAAAATTAAAAATAAAAAAGTTAAACTCCCATGATCAATTATCACTAATAAAGCCATTTCTAACATTGAGGTTTTTCACATGATTTTGCTTATGTGTTTGACCTTGATACTTCCACAAGCCCCAGAATAACAAGAAGTAAAACTGGCAACATCTGATAATTACATCAGCAACATGTTTCATATACCTAGATTTTCAACTTATGTAGCAGTATGTTCTCTGTTTGACAGATAGCATTATGTGAAATTTTCCATCTCCAAGTCATCACGATACACAAGTTTCAATTGCTCTATATCAGGTCATATTTGACCTAGCACAGTGTTTTTGTGAAATATTATTAATTATCAAAGGACCACTCTGTTTTGATTCTGCCAATCTATAGGTGAAGAATTTACATATTTTAATAATAGAATTGCACCATCAGCTTGTGTTTGGATTTGACAATCTATAAATTCAATGCAATACCCATCAAAATCCCAACACAATTCTTCAAAGACATGGAAAGAACATTTCTCAAATTCATCTGGAAAGACAAAACAACAAAAAACAATAAAAAACAGAATAGCGAAAACAACTCTTTTTATTATTATTTTCTTTATTTACATTTCAAATGCTATCCCAAAAGTTCCATATACTCCCCCCCCCCCTGCTCCCCTACCTACCCACTCCCACTACTTGGCCCTGGCCTTCCCCTGTGCTGGGTCATATAAAGTTT
>NC_034591.1:45934285-45952100 GCF_900095145.1 Mus pahari
TGGGCTAATATCCGCTTATCAGTGAGTGCATATCTAGTGACTTCTTTTGTGATTGGGTTACCTCACTAAGGATGATATCCTCCAGATACATCCATCTGCCCAAGAATTTCATAAATTCATTGTTTTTAATAGAAATTCTTAACAATAAAAAACAGCTGCAGGAATCACCATCCCTGATCTCAAGCTTTACTACAGAACAATAGTGATAAAAATTGCATGGTATTGGTACAGAGAAAGACACACTGATCAATGGACTAGAATTGAAGGCCCAGAAATAAAACCACACACTTATGGACACTTGATCTTTGACAAAGAATACAAAAATATACAATAGAAAAAAGGAAACATCTTCAATAAATAGTGCTGGTCTAACTGGATGTATGTATGTAGAAAAATGAAAATAGATCCATATATGTCACCTTGCACAAAGCTCAAGTGCAAGTGGATCAAGGACCTGAATCTAATAGAAGAGAAAGTGAGAAAGATCCTTAAACTCATTGGCACGGGGGGAAATTTTCCTAAACAGAACACCAATGGCTCATGCTCTAAGATCAACAATTGATAATTGGGACCTCATGAAACTAGAAAACTCCTGTAAGGCAAAGGACTTAGTCAATAAAACAAATCAGCAACCTACAGTTTGAGAGAAAAACTTCACTAATCCCACATCCAGTAGAGGGCTAATATCCAAAATATATAAAAAAACCAAAGAACCCTATCAAAAAAGGGTTATAGAACTAAACTGAGAATTCACAACAGAGGAAACTCAAATGGCCTAAAAACACCTAAAAAAACTTTCAAACTCCTTAGTGATCAGAGAAATGCCAATCAAAATGACCCTGAGATTCCACTTTACACCAATCAGAATGGCTAAGATCAAAATCTCAGGTGACAACACATGTTGGCAATGATGAGGAGAAAGAGGAACACTCCTCCATTGCTGGTGGGATTTTAAACTGGTACAACCACTCTGGAAATCAGTCAATTTTCCTCAGAAAATTGGAAATAGATCTACCTGAAGGCCCAGCAATATCACTCTTGAGAAATTAGCCAAAAGATTCCCCACCATGCCACAGGGGTCAGTGTTCAACTGTGTTCATAGCAGCCTTGTTTTTGATAGCCAGAAGCTGGAAACAACCCAGATGTTCCATGACAGAAGAATGGATACAGAAAATGTGGTTCATTTACAAAATGGAGTACTACTCAGCTATTAAGGAGGAGGACATTCTGAGTTTGGCAGGCAAATGGATGGAACTAGAAAATATCATCGTTAGTGAGGTAACTCAGACCCAAAGGACATGCATAGTATGTACTCAATAATAAGTAGATATTAGCAAAAAAAAAAAAAAAAAAAAAAAAGGATAGAATACCCAAGATACTGTCCACAGAACTCAAAATGGTCACCAAGCTAAAGGGCCCAAGTGAGGACTCCTCAGTCCTACTTAGGAGGGAGAAGAAAGCATTCAAAAAGGGGGATGGAGGGAGGGACCTGGGAGGGAAAGTAGACAGGAGGAAACAGGGTAAGAGGGGAAGCTGATCTGGTATTGGGTGAGGGAAAAAGACTGAAGCCCTGAGGGCTAACAGAAAGAATGGAAACAGGCAATCTCAGGAGGAAGGCTATTGGGGGACCCTCCAGAATGCACCAGAGTCCTGGGTGGTGAGAGACTCTCAGGACTCAAAGGGAGGGACCCTTGATATAATGAAATAACCAAGAGTATGGAGAGGGAACTTACAGAGCCCTACTCCAGCAGAAAGACAGGACATCAAGTGAGGGATGGAGTTGCCATCCCACAGTCAAATCTCTGACATGGGGCAGTAGAGGAAGTATGAGATGTGGAATAGTGGGAGGATAGACTGGGAGGGGAATAAAATCTGGAGTGTAAAAAAATTAAACAAATAGGGAAAAGATTAAATTTAAAACATCAAAAAGTGAAAGAATAAACAACAGTAATGTTGCAGAAAATGATAACAACAACAACACAAAAAAGACAAAAAAACAAAAAACAAAAAACAAAAAACAAAAACAGTAGTTGCACATGTAATTTTCTCAGGAAAGCTCCAGAGACAAGAAAAAGTAAAGTGTCGGTGAACTGACCAATGTGACTAAGAGTGGATAAGAGAGAAGACAACTACCTGTTTCTGAACATGCTTGCACACCCCATCAGCTGAAAAGCAGAGTACAGGAAGGATTAGCTTTGATCTTGGAAAGGCCCCCTGATGATCACTATTAGGCCAGACTTAGGATCAAGAAGACATTTAGGGTCAGTAGCAGAGAACCGACAGGACAGACTAAGGAGTTTGCAGGCATTGAGAGACTACAAATATTCCTCCGGTCTCTGCTCTGAACTTGGTCTCTGTAACATATGTTGTTCCCCCTTCTAAGAAGGATCGACATATCCACACTTTGGTCTTCCTTCTTGAGTTTCATTTATTTTGCAAATATTATTATGGTGATTCTGAGCTTCTAGGCTAATAATCACTTATCGTGAGTGCATATCATGTGGGTTCTTTTGTGACTGGGTTACCTCACTTAGAATGATATCCTCCAGATCCATCCATTTGTCTAAGAATTTCATAAGTTCATTGTTTTCACTGTGTAGTACTCCATTGTGCGAATGTGCCACATTTTCTGTATCCATTTCTTTGTTGAGCGACTGTCCTAGACATCTGGAAGTAGGTGGACATATTTACTATTGAGTTTTGGAATAAATTTTAAAAATATTTTTAATAATTACTTTTTTCTTCTAAAGTAAACTTATTTTGTTACTGCTTTATCTGTGGATCTTGCAATTATTTACAGGTTGGTTCAAAGATGTAGCAAGTGAAATTGATTCTGATTTAATATGTCTTATTCTATTTTTGAAACGTCTTTCTTAAAAGAAAAAATTATCAAAAATATTTATTTTACTTAATGTAAGATACATTAGAAAGTATTTAAACAATTACAGCAAAAATTTACTGTTTGAGATATAACAGACTACAACTTTTAGATACATGCTATAGAGTAGAATAGAATTTTAAAGGCAATATACTCTATTTTTATTCTGATTGGTTAAGATTTAAGAAGATGAAAATGGCTATCAAAAAGTAAGGAAAAAATAAATAAAATTTTAAAGATAAAGATAGACTTTCAGGGACAGACAACAAGTTATAGAAAATAAAAGGACACTTTATTAAAAAGTTTCTTCCAGTCACAAATTCTTAAGATTTAAGCCAGGAACTCTGGAATAAACTGTTAACTGTCAATAGCTCAACAAAGCAGTCAAGGGACTTAATCTCCTCCATTCGACTCCATTAATCTTCCTTATTTCTTGTTTATCTGAACTTCATGAATAACTCTATATACAAGTACAATTGGATAAATAATTAAGAAGGTTCTATATTTCCTGGTTCAAAGGAGTGCTTAGGTTTTTTTATGATCCAGTATGGCAGTTATTAATATAAACTTCATTAACAACAGAAGCATTTAACTTTGATGGTGAGTTAAAAGAGTCTAAAGTTACATCTCTTTAACTAATTCCATGCAAGATCTGCACCTCACTCTTTCAGCTGAAAAAATGTCATTATTATCATGATTTTATATATAAAATTCTTTTCCTGTTCTAATGTGTCATTATTCGGTAACTCAGAGATTCTGACTTTCTGTGTGTACATTTACACAGAAACCAAATATGGGCAGGGAAAACTCAAGAAACAGATGCCATATTCAACAAAATGTTGCTGGAGCACCCTCAGTTAGTGTTTCTGATTTAGTGACAAAATCAACAAAAGAATGATGAAGGCCTACTCTACAAAAAGCTCAACTTTAGCCACTTATAGCATGTAGGCTTGTCAAAAAATAAGCCTGTGTCAGGAGAAATTTCAGTTGCCTAAATCTGCAAGGAATGGAAGCTGTTAAACCTTGGTGCTTAAAGACTTGGGAGAAAGATGGAGAGTTCAAGACTGGTCTTCTATTGAGCAAGTTTGAGGCTAGATTTTACTAAAGAAATCCTACCCAAAACAAACCCACAAAAATCCCACAATCCTCTGAACAGTCCCCCTTATCTGTGCATTAGCTGCTCAGTCATCCTATGACATATGGAAGTTCTGTCATGAACCTCATGTAATGGTTGAGATTATTTTATTGAATAGAGAGGATGGTAAGAAGGAGGGAAATCAGAAATTATTTTCTTAAGCAATTTTCTTACAATGATTACTTTTGTATATAGCCCACGACTTCTCACTTGGAAAGAGCAAGTGCTCTTAAGATTGTTATCATAACTGGATTTTTTATTTTCCCTGTGTGCTTCCTTTGTAATGAAGTGTATATAAAATTATCAGAACAGGATACTTTTATAATGAAGAATAAATTCCATGGGGTGTAATTTCCCATCTGTAATTATTTTGCAAATGTCTATTTTGCATGAAAAACAACCCAGTTACAAGGCATGCAAAGCTGTGTTAATGACCAGCTATATTTCCATAAAAGCAGATGCCAAGAAAACATAGTGAGGAAGTAAAACCAAATTGAGCTTACAATGAACACTGAAACTGGACTGCGTGCCTTTGCAACAAATGAGCAGAATGTGTAAAATAAATAAATAAAGACGCACAGAGTTAACCATAACCCATACAATACAACTATCTCACAGGAAACTTCTTTGTTTCTATGTGTTTAAATTTGCTAGCTTAACTATGAAGTGCTATTATTTTAAATATAAATGTCTCAGAAGATCTCTTACGATGGAGTTTTTCAATATAATCAAAATTGAGTGTGCATTTTAATGTGCATTGAGTTGCAACAGGATGCTTTAACTGTTAATTCTCAAGAAGCAGTATGTGGTTTCAAATCAAGTGGTTGAGTAAAGTAAAGGAATGAAGAAATTGATTATCTTTCATTTTTCTTTTTTTCCTAAGCAACAACATTCATTGCTGTGCTGCTGTACTAACTAGAACTCTTCTGATGGCTGGGATAAAAGATAGTAAACTGTCCTTTATATGCTGTGAAATAAGAAGGCATGAAGACTTTGTTAACCCTTGCCTAAGTCAGGATGGGAATAAGGATTCCATTAGGATTCATGTTGTCACAGGAACTCTTCTAAAGTAAGGAGATGTGCCAGGACCCCAGTCTGTAAAGTATATGGAATGACCAAGATGCAAGAACAACTCAGATATTATGAGAAGTTGTAACTCCTCCTAGAGGAGATAGTCATCACAGTTCCATAATCATTTTAGACTGGTTATTTTGTTTCAGTGGTCTTGTATGATAAAATGGAGCAACTGTCAGTTTATGGTTTTGAAAAACCATGAAAATAAGTCAAACTTAATCTCACATGTATCAGAGACTGGCTTTTTGCCCCGGCATGTTCATTTCTTCGAGTCTAGACTTGACTTCTGTATTCTAGATACAAGGTGTCACACTTAGCCCTCTTTTTTCTTTTCTTTTTTTTTTATTAGATATTTTCTTTATTTACATTTCAAATATTATCCCCTTTCCTAGTTTCCCCTCAGAAAACCCCTTATCGCCTCTCCCCTTCCCCTGCTTACCAACCCACCTACTCCAGCTTCCTGGTCCTGCCATTCCCCTATACTGGGGCATAGAGCATTCACAGGACCAAGGGCCTCTCCTCCTAATGATGATCAACTAGGCCATCCTCTGCTACATATGCAGCTAGAGTCATGAGTCTCACCATGTGTTTTCTTTGGTTGTTGGTTTAGTCCCAGGGAGCTCTGGAGGTACTGGTTAGTTCATATCTTTGTTCCTCCTATAGGGCTGCAGACTCCTTCAGTTCCTTGGGCCCTTTCTCTAGCACTCAGCCCTCTTATCTCCTGTCTTAGATAGGGTTTCTATTGCAGCAATGAAACACCACGATCAAAAAACAAGTCGAGGAAGAAAGGGTTTGTTTGGTTTGTATTTCTTCAGTACTGTTCATCATCAAAAGATGTCAGGACAGGAATGTAAACTAGGAAGAAACCTGGAGGCAGGAGCTGAAACAGCAGCCATTGAGCTACATAACTTATTGGCTTCCTCATCATGGCTGGCAAGCTATGCTTTCTTATAGAACCCAGGACCACCAGCCCAGAGATAGCACCACCCTCAATGCGCCAAACCCTGCCCCACCAGTCACAGAATAAAAAAAAAATTACTTATAGACAGATCTTATGTGAGCATTTTTCTCAGTTGAGGCTTTCCATTCTCTTATTATTCTAACTTGGGGCATGTTGACATCTTTAAAACGTCAGTATAGCTTACCTTCTTATGTATTGTTATCTAATAAAGAAGTTTAGACATATGAGAACGATCCCAATTTCCCCCTCACGAAGCCAAATATTCATTTTACAGTCTTGCTCCTTTTGTATTATTTCTCAGTATCAAACAATACGGTATTGATAGTAATTGACTTTTCTCAGAAAAAAGAGAAAAGGAAAAAGAAATGAAAGATAGATAATAATAAACAATGGCATAAGCAAGTCGTATTACATTATCTTTAAGAGAAAAAAAAACAAAAAACAAAAACAAAGAAGCAAAACTCAAATCTTTCTTAAATGCCTAGATTTTTATTTTTCCCTAATGCCTTTTAGGAGGCTTTGAGTATAACAGTAAGACCATTATCCATTTTAAATTAAAATGAAATATAGTATTCACTATGCTTTTCCCATTTAAGGTATTTAGATTAAAAAACAAACAGACAAAGCAATAAACCTCTCATAGGGGGAAATTAAGAAACATTTTCTTAAAGAAGGTGGTGCCTAAATTATATTGCTAATACCACCAATGGACACTGGTATTTGGACCTTACAAATTTAAACAAATGAATATTTAGCCAGTTTCAGAGAATAAAAATTTAGTCTAATCTATATGTGAGATTTAAATATTATACATTACAACTGACTTAGTCTTTATCCACAACATATTCTTTAAATGAATTTCTAAAAGTATACTTATTTTACTTAAATTGCTGAGAATATAAAATATACGTATATAACTAGAAAAAATGAAAGTCACTAAAACCTTATATCTTTATTTTATTGCATGAATGTTTTGCCTGGTGTATGTCTGTTTGCCATGTGTATGATCCCTGTGACAGAGATAACATAGCATCTGATTCTCTGGCTCATGAGGTACAGGAGGCAAATAATCTGACTTGAGTTCTTGGTAAAAACAGCCAGTACTTTTAACTGCAGAGACATCTCTTGCACTCTAAATCCTTATTAATTCCTAACAACATCTAATATGACACTCTGAAATAAAATTTAGATTCGACTTAATTTACACATTGGAATTCTGTTTGTTATATCACATTGAGTGTGAACAGTAAGAGATACAGTTAGTGAGTAATATAAAATTTAGTATCCAAGCCATTGGTCTAAATATCTAGAAAGAGTAGAAATTTTCATATTTTCATTAAATTGTATGTATAGGTAGTATAAACCTTAATACATCTTAATTTCAATGCAGCATTTGAAATTGATTCATGTGATACATTATTTAAAAGAACATTTCATGTGACTCCTACTCTATGGCTAATTATCCATATTTTTATTAAATGTTTTCTCCAGCCGTCTGATGACAGACCTGCAACATGTTCCCTGCTTCAGTGTTTTTCTTTTTCTATTTTCTTATGTATGTCATTGTATTCATGTAAATATAGGGAAATTCTAATTTTCTTAACTTGTACAAGGAGCTGACATTTCAAACTGTCTTTTTCTCCCATCTACTGTTTGAAACAACTGGACTTCAAACAAAGAAGAAGGTAACATTGGAAGATGGGTGCAAGAATTACCATAGTGAGATAAATAACCAGTCACATGGGTTAAATAGATAATGGCTACAAAATAAGCAGGTAGCCATTGCACACTGTATGACAGAAATTTTAAAATTCTGTTAAATATACTCAACATTTAAGTAGCCAGATCTGCTTAGCTGTACAAAGTGTATTTGTGCATTTCCATCTTCCATATTCCACAGGTACTAAGTAAAATAGTGTTCTAACTTGTAAGTTATTGATATATCTTTTTAATAGTGTTCTCCATGTGGCTGAATGATGAAATACAGAGCAGGAGTGAGAAAACCACCTTTTACAGTAATTAGATAAAACCTATTATTCTCCTACATTTCCAATGACTTGTTCCAATGACAGACACTATCTTCAAAACCTGTCACATAAAGGGAAATTTGTTTATATAAGAGTATGTATGAGGATCTAGGTATTTGTGGTTGGTGGAGGGGTTCTGAGTCATCAAAGTGCTCTTGTTTGAGCAAAGGCATGTAGATCTCTGTTAATCTCTTATTTCATAGCACATGCATTTTTGCTCTTCCAAAATCCATATTTGATAAAATATTTGACTACTATGCATACCACTCATAGTACATACTATATCAATGGCCTCCCTGAAAGTTGTGCTGGTGCAATTGTGGTACACATGTTCTGGTAATAAGGAATCCCTTTTTACAATTGAATTTAAGGCCCACTCTATCAGATGGAAATAGTGCCTGCCTGGATATGTGCCCAAGAGCATAAGACTAGATAGGTCATGTGCATAGGCTACTACTAAAAGGGACAGAGCAGGGAAATTATTCCTAATGACATATTACTGTACCCACAGTACAGCTCATCATTCAACCCTCATCAGGGAAGCTTGTTCTTATAGTGGACTGTAATTAACCAAGATGTCCACAACTGCACAATGTAAAGAGAGTAACAGACTTTAGAGCAATCAGCTGTAAATGGGATGTCCTTTCCCACAAAGCTCAAGGACCTACGTGTAAGAGGAGACAGAAACACTGCAAAAGCCAGAAGCAGTGGATGACTCCAAAGAAATAGTGTATTCATTTAAAAAAAAATGTGTTTTTATATTCCATAAATCATGTAGTCAAAACACAATACTATTTTTGTGTATTTGTTTTCATATTTTTTGATGTCTTTACCCTGGATTTCCCAACTGTCCAACTGCTACATACTTATATGAAATTTTATGTACTTAAATTGTCCTCTTTGAAGTAGTTAATATCATGTTCTTTTATTTCTGATTATTGATACAAACCTGAGACTATCAGACATTTTCGAGGCTCTGGGCTTTTCTACATCTTTACGTAAGAGACCACACTTGAGCACGACTAATTGTGGTAATTGTCACTGTTTGACATATAGTCATTATGAAATGCTGCAGAGACATCTGCCTTTTCCTAAATATGCTGTAACATGTGGGCTTTTGCGTGTGTATGTTTAAGAATAATTTTTAATGCAGAGAAAACCCATCCCACGCTGTAAGGCACGTAGGTCAGGGAGGGCAATTCTCTGATGTCAGTCCTATTCCTTTCTTGACACTGCTAACTGTATTTTGCAAGAGCACAATAGAGAACTGAATAACAATTTTTGACTGAATCAGAGTCCAAGGCCTTGAAGGTTGGTAACTACAGAGAAGCACCTGTTACGTTGAGTTGTCTTTTTAGCCTATGATGTATGTTTTCCAAGAGAGATTGTTTTAAAAAGGATTCACAGATTTGCCATTTTTTTTGCATTAAGTATACTTGATGGAAGCTGAACTCCCTCACACATGGAAAATATAACTAAAAATCAATCTCTGATTACTCCAGAAAGTACAGCTCACCTAACTGCTGAATGGGCATTGCTGGACTCAATGAAGATGTTAACTGCATGCAAGATAGGAAATGGCAAAGCCAAGTATATAAAAGTAGAATCCAAAAAGCAGCATTTTTAGTAATGAATGAGATCAAGACAGAATTTTTCTTTTGCTGTGGACACAATGACTGCTCTAGACTATTGGGAGGAATGCTCAGTAAGTATAGCATGTATAATATAAAATAATAAACCACTGACTAAAATTAATAGCCTTTCACTATTTATATTGTCAATGGGATTAACTGTATCTGTTTTCAATGCATAGCACAGGGGATTAGGTAGAGGACAGATTCAGTCATTGACTTTTTATTTGACTACACATTTCCATAAGCCTCCAAATTAGCTTTAAAATAATAAAGTTAAGAAATAATAAAATTGTCTGTGTTGTTTTTTGTTTTTTGTTTTTTTTTTTTTTGCATTAGTAACTGTTGCAATGAGTCTCCGTGTTTCAGGATGAATTATTAAATTATTAAATGCTGGCAGACTGAAGATACAAGCAATGGGATACAACATTTGCTTCACTTATCTCCTAATGGTCGATCTGAATCTGGCAGACAGTGGCAAGTTTTGGTCTTATTGATTCTCCTTTTAAAGATCTCTCTCTTCTCTCTTTCCCTAACTCCTAAGCTCTATTGCTTTCTTTCTGCACTGACATTTAGTTTTATAAATGGAAAGTTTTTACTTTGATAATAAATGTTCCATTACTTTCAGGGCTGGATTATAGGCATTAACAGTTACTTTTCTTCTTTAAATATTAATATTTGTATTGGGATCTTTTGGTTAGTATTATGGAAACTTTGTCTTTGCCAACCCAGCTTTCTTTTTTCTCATTTATTTATTCATTTTTCTTCCTTCTCTTTCTGAATGTTTTGTCCTCTCCTACTTATTCCCTTCTATGTTCTTTACCTTAAGAAATAAATTTACCTTAAATATGATTTTAAATGTGTGAATGTCCACTATAGTTTTTAAAATTAAGTTTATCCTTTGACATTTGCATGTAAGGCACTCTAATTACTCTCCTGCCAACAACCCCAAACCCCTCTAAACCTACCCTTGCTACAGGTCTTTTTCACTTTCTATTATTTTGTTTTATCTACTGTCTCATCAACTTTAACTAAGGTCCTCTGTGTAACTGTATGGAACTAGTCAATGGAGCCTCATTAGTATGTACATATACTGACTGCCTTCCCAAAACATTCAATAGGAAGTTATTATTCTGCAGGGAGTGATAGTAACCCATGAGCTCTACTTCATCCATGACTAGCCAAGGAAGATTAAAAAAAAATCATATAATTAAATTTTATGTAAAAGCACATGTATAGTTATGGGTTTTTCTGTCAACACCATGTGGCTACAATCATGAAGACAATATATCTATATAACAATGAAGCTTTGAGTAAAATATATGATTCACACAGCATTGGTAAAAGAATTGATAACTTTCATTTGACATGATATTGATGACACTAAATATTCCTGGGTAATCGTTAGTATGTTTTTCCACATCAATGAAATTTCTGTTTGCATTTGAGATCTAACTCTGTACAGACATATGCCACACAAAATAGATATAAGACATTAGAAAGCAGTATAGAATGTAGTACATATAAAGGGAGGAAAAATCAGTTGATGGATAGCAGAATGTCCAATTCTTGTGTTAGGGAGAAGGGGACCTTTCACTAGAGCTAAGTATTAAAGTGAAAAGTATTAATATGAAAAGGTGATAAAGTCCTTTTCCAGATCCATGTCTCCTTTTATGACCTATGCATAGAACATCTTCTAAGAATTCTTAGAATAAGTATAAACAGTGAGGTAGAAGGCAGACAGTTTTCTTAAACATACAGTTATAGAAATTTATTATGGTTATAATGGGTCTAAGACAATCATTACTTTTAGAAAATAACTAGGAAAATATAGATGCCCAATAAAAGGTCATGTGGTGATAGGAGGATCCATGGCACCAGAAATATTTGCCTTCATACGCTGTTCAACAAAATTGATGAATTTTGTCAATGTCTTTCCCTGCTTAGGATCCTCTTTCTAAAGAGTGTTCTTGATTCTAAATATGTTGAGATCAATAGTGTGAGGTCAGTAGTGCTATGTTGTCTCCAGTTTTCTCAGTTCCTCAAGTCTCAGGAAGTACATGGAGAGGGTAGATTTACTAGTGCACAGTGTACAATTCTGTCTACAAAAACAAACAAAGCCATTGCTCTTTGGATCCCAGCATCACACTCAGTGTGGAGAGAATTAAATTGATGCTCTATAGAGGATTAACCCACAGTCATTGTCTACAGTAAATTTCATTAATTTGAAGAAAATCTGTATCTGTATTTTTAGGAAAAATACATCACATCCAACTATTCATAGATGTTTGCATTCATGGAAGGATTAGAAAAATGAGAAGACAATGAGTAAATACCACAGCTTATCATGACATATCATAAACATAAAACACATCCAAATGCTGAAATAATAAGAGGATCCTGCTACCTTTGTTCTTCCTTGGAAAATGTCATGTGCATAGGGACTCACATTCAGAACTGCTTCTTTGAAACAAGTAAACTTGTGTTGTAGGTTATAGAATCTAGTCTTTAGTGGTGAAGAGCTTGTACATGTGGCTGTACTTGTACCTTATTACATGGCTCTGTGTTGCTGGAATTCCAAGTTATCGTCCAGCAAGTAAATGCGTTGGGATGGGAGAAGCACCCATTTCTTTTTTCATACCAGCAGAGACGAAGCAATTAGCATCTTCTAGTACATTTATAGAAAGGAAGATAGAAAGAGACTTGGGGTATCAGGTTCTTTACTGAGTCTTTAAGAATGATAGAACCATTGTATTGCTAACCTCTGGTAATCTAAAATGTCAAGTCCCAAGGTGCACATTTTCCCCCATTTTGATAGAGAAAACATACAGTGGTGAAGGAAGAACCTGTCATTTTGTTCTCTACATTTTGATTTTCAGGGACTTCTGGGCATTGCCTTTCTGTTGCATAAAAGAAGCAGAATCAATTTTAAATTCTCATCATAGGTCCTGAACCTGTCCTAGTAAAGTCTAAGGAGCTGCCACGGGTCTAGTGTGATAGATAACCAATTAAAAAGGCATGGGAAATCTTGGAGGCTTTGCCTGTCACGATTCCCGTTTCAAGCTAAGAATCGTAAGCATGTAGAACAGAGAACTAGAAATCTGTACCAAGAGGAAAATAAATAACAGGGAGAAGCAACCATTTAAGTATGCCCTTAGGAAGAAACATGAAGAAATAGCTACAGCCTTCCTTCTGTAGGGTTTGAAGAATTATGCCTACTCAATCCCTCCCAGTAACAAAGGTTGTGATATTTCAAACTAAGAATTCTTTTGTTTCATGATGAAACGCAGACTTACAAAAACTGCTATACTCCATTTAAGCAATTGTCATCAATGGTAACTATAGCATCCATACAAAAATATGAGTTCATGGAGGCCAGAAATACTCTTTTTTTTCTTTTATTTAAAATTTTTTATTGGATATTTTCTTTATTTACACTTCATATTTTATCCCCTTTCCCTGTTCCCCTGGTAACCCCCTATACCTTTCTCCTTCCTCCTGCTTCTATAAGGGTGTTACCCCACCTACCCACTCATCCCCTAGCCCCTCACCTCAAATTCCCCTACACTGGCGCATCTATCTAGCCTTCACAGAACTAAGGGCTTCTCTTCCCATTGACATCCCACAAGGCCATCCTCTGCTACATATGAGTCTGGAGTCATGGTTCCCTCCATGTATATTCCTTGGTTGGTGACTTAGTCCCTGGGAGCTCAAGGGGGAAGGTGGGATGGGGGCACTGACTGGTTGATATTGTTGTCCTTCCTATGGAGTTGCAAACTCCTTCTGCTCCTTCAGTTCTTTCTCTAACTCCCCCATTGGAGACCTGTGCTCAGTCCAAAGGCTGGCTGAGAGCTTCTGTCTCTGTATTTGTCAGGCTCTGGCAGAGCCTCTCAGGAGACAGCTATATCAGGTTCCTTTCCGCAAGCACTTATTAGCATCCACAATAGCATTTGGGTTTGATGACTGCATTTGGGATGAATCCACAGGTGGGGCAGTCTCTGGATGGCCTTTCCTTCAGTCTCTGCTCTACACTTTGTCTCTGTATTTGTTCCCGTGAGTATTTTGTTCCCCTTTCTAAGAAGGACCGAAGCACCCACACTTTGGTATTCCTTCTTGAGCATCATGTGGTCTGCGAATTGTATCTTGAGTATTTTGAGCTTTTGGGCTAATATCCACTTATCTTAAATCTACAAAGTTCAGAAAGTAACAAAATGTTCATAAGAACAAGACATCTAGGTTTTATAAGATAAAGAGAAAGTTCTCTTGTGGTGACAGCTGAGGAAGGTATTAAGGGGATATAAAAAAATGAGCTGACATATTATTAAATTTAAAGTCATACATGTGTTAACCTATCAGTATGGCATAGAGGTGCTCTTTTGTAAGGACCCTCCTGTACTCCATGAATGATGTCCTTCTCATGGATCCTTACATGTTTTTGAGAGAAGTATGTATCCCAGATGCACAAGGCACATTGGGTTCTATAAATTTACAAGATTATCTTTGCTCGACAACAATGAAGAATACACGAGGTAAAGAAAAATTCATTGTGGATTAAATCCTCTTTATTTCCTAGAGTCTTCCTGGGAAAGATAAATCTTAAAAGGTTGAAGGAATCCCATTTCCCTAGGCATTCTGGAAATTCAATTACCAAAGGCTGAAGATAAGAGAAGGAAATAATGATAGAAAATTGTGAAGTGGTTCCAAATGCCACAGCAAGATATAGCCAGGGAAGAAGGATTTGAAAAAAAAAAAAAAAGTATCCTTTGGTAAAGGACAGATACGTCCAATCTTATGACCTAGGGAGCAGGATAGATTAGTGTAACTCCTAGGACATTATGAATGGCAAAATATGAAGACTCACTAGGGATTAATTTTCAGGATGCTTTGAAGAGGAGTTAGTGATACAACTCCCCAGCCATCAGAATCACTAGTGGTAAAGATAGGTAAATGAGAAATGAACCAAGACCCTAGGAAGAATGATCAGTACCAAATACACATTAAACTTTCAGAACATGAAGAAGCTACTTTCCTAAGGCCAACATGATTTAGTTCAATTTATCCTTGTCCATAAATTTTAAATTCTTATTCAAAAGCCTTGATTACAATGTAAGTGAAAGGGCCAAATAACTATTGTCAGCATAGAAAACAGCAAAAGTTTCACAATTTGTCCCTCTATTTCCTTTAGATAGGAGCCCTTCAGGTTTAAGAATTTGCACATGAGAGGGTGGCCTAATAAACAGGGGCTTTGCCTAACCTCTGGATGTGTTCTCTGTAGGTTCTCCCTCCCTTTTGTTGAGCATTTCAGCTAATCTCATTCCTGTCAGGTCCTAGGAGCCTCTTGCTTTCTTGGCAACTGAGACTTGTGGTGCTATCACCAGTTCCCCATCCCCCATTGCTACACACCTCTGTTCAAATTCCTGTTCTTCTGTATATTGTCGCTGTCTCCTCCCATACCTCATCCTGCCCCCTTTTTCCCATCCCCCTCTTTTCTTCCTCCCAAGACTCTCCAACCCTCTTTCTCCTGTGAGTATTTTGTTCCCATTTCTAAGAAGAACTTGAAGCATCCACATCTTGCTCTTCCTTCTTCTTGAGCTTCACATGGTCTGTGAAATGTATCTTGGGTATTCTGACCTTTGGGGCTAATATCCACTTATCAATGAGTACATACCATGTGTGTTCTTTTGTGACTAGGTTACCTCACTCAGGATGATATTTTCTAGTTCTATCCATTTGCATTTGCCTAAGAATCTCATGAAGTCATTGTTTTTAATAGCTAAGTAGCACTCCATGTGTAAATGTTCCACATTTTCTGTATCCGCTCCTCTGTTGAAGGACATTTGTGTTCTTCCCACCTTCTGGCTATTAAAAATAAGGCTGCTCTGACTATAGTAAAGCATGTATACATATTGGAACACCTTTTGATTATATGCCCAGGAGTGGTATAGCTGGATGTAGGAAGCAGGAGCTGCTACAAGAGCCAAGAGGGCGCTCTGGCTCATTGCCAAACCCGTGATCCCTACTTACCAAGTACCTGAGCCTGTGCACTTGACCGATCTTGTGTTGCCTGCCTGATGAGTCACTGGCCTATCACCACGCGCCCTGCCTGCATGCGTGGCTCTTGTTCAGAGCGTGCTGAACGCTGATTGGATCCAGGAGAGGGGGGAGGGATGAGATCAGAAGGCAGAGGAAAAAAAAAAATAAAGGAGAAACTGGAAGAGCAGGAGATAAAGACTGGAGCTGCTTGAAACCCTCCTTGGCATTTGTGTCTTTCTTCCTGTCTCTGCCCATCGGAGTTGAGGGTTGCGGCACTGGGTCCTCAAGTATTACAATGTCCCATTTTCTGAGGAACTGCCAAATTGATTTCCAGAGTGTTTGTACCAGCATGGAATCTCAGCAACAATTGAAGAGTATGCCTCTTTCTCCACATCCTCTCCAACTTCTGCTGTCACCTGAGATTTTGATCTTAGGCATTCTGACTGGTGTGAGGTAGAATCTCAGGGTTGTTTTGATTTTCATTTCCCTGATGACTAAGGATGTTGTACATTTCTTTAGGTACTTCTCGACCATTTGATATTCCTCAGTCGAGAATTCTTTGTTAAGCTCTGTACCCCATTTTAATAGGGTTATTTGGTACTCTGGAGTCTAATTTCTTGAGTTCTTTGTATATATTGGATATTAGCCCTCTATCGGGTGTAGGGTGGGTAAAGATCTTTTCCCAATCTGTTGGTTGCTGTTCTGTGGCAAGGACATCCAAAGACTGCCCCACCTGGGATCCATTCCATATACAGACACCAAACTCAGGCACTATTGCAAAGGCCAAGAAGTGCTTGTTGACAGGAGCCTGTTATAGCTGTCTCCTAAGAGACTCTGCCAGAACCTAAAAAACACAGAAGTGGATGCTTGCAGCCAACCATTGGACTTAGCCCAAGATCCCCAATAGAAGAGTTAGTGAAAGGACTGAAGGAGCTGAAGGGGTTTGCAACCCCATAGGAAGAACAATAGTATCAACCTACCAGATTCCCCAGAGCTCCTAAGGACTAAACCACCAACCAAATCATACATATGGAGGGACCCATGGCTCCAGTCTCATATGTAGCAGAGATGGCATTGTCTGGCATCATTAGGAGAAGAAGCCCTTCATCCTGTGAATGTTCAATTCCTTAGTGTCAGACAATTCCAGGGTAGGAGGAGGATCTCCCTCATAGAAGCAGGGGGGACGGTGGATGTGAGAAGGGGGTTCTGGAGGGGAAACTGGGAAAGGGAATAACATTTGAAATGTAAATGCATAAAATATCTGAGGAAAAAAAAAGAAACAGCAAAAGCAAGTTCTCAGATGCACAGATGCTGAAATGATCAGACCTTTCTTTGAAGTCTTAGGGCCATCATCATTTTTTGGCAATGAAGATGTTGCCAAAGCTGGCATTTCTATCTAGCAGTTCCCTTAGGATGGTTGTAAAGTTTCTCCTCTTCTCAAAGATGGCACACATAAGACAATGTAACACATCTGCATAGTTTATACAATGACTGCAGTTCTTTCAATAAGAAGGGGGCAAATGTCCAGTTACTCTGAAACAATAAATTATATAATAGTCCCAAAGTTTCCTTCTCTTTCTTGTGAGATAAGCCTATGTTTTTTACACTGTGTCATGCAGACGTGGCTCATTATTCCTCATTTGTTTATGTCAGAAGCAGCAAGCTATATGCAACATACCCCTTAGTTCTATTTATTAACCCTTTATCTTCTTTCCCTTTTTATTACACCTTGGCCCATCCAACCAAATTTCTGTCTTAGGTCATTACTCACAGATGCTTTGTCCTATAGCAGGAATGATTTTGAATTAGCAAATGTTAAGCTGTTATCCCTAGGTGAAACATTTCTCCTGAACTATCAACACATGGCCTTGATCTATATATTCACATCTCTGTTTCTGAACATCTTACTCATTATATATTATTGATTTATATCTTGGACCTCACAGTTGAGGGTAATACAACACTTGGCTAAACAAAGCCTCAAGGACACACAGATTTTGTGAGTTTGTGTGTGTGTGTGTGTGTGTGTGTGTGTGTATGTGTGCATGTGTGTGTGTGTGTGTGTGTGTGTGTGTG
>NC_034591.1:45952315-45974945 GCF_900095145.1 Mus pahari
ACACACACACACACACACACACACACACACACACACACATACACACACACACAAATGTGAAAAACAATACACTTCCCAAATTGGAAAATGGAAAAATAAAAGGCTAGAATATGTTTAGTTTAACCTCAGCTGTAACCATGCATACCACGGTGACACTGACTTGTCATTCTCCTCATCCAGGTGCCTGAGAGTGACTAATATCATTCAGGGGGTATTGACTTTTAGTTATAAAGAAACTATATAGAGTATGTGGATCCACTAATCACAAACTGAGAAAAAATAACGATTGACCATCTTAAGAAAACACAGGGAGGACTCATGGAAAATCTTTTTTAATTTCTGTGGGAGATTTAAAGATTTTTAAAGTGGTGTTATAAGTATGAATTATCTTTACAACTATTATTGTACACTGACTTATTCATTCAATTTGAGAAAGCTCTTTCACAGGATTAGACAGTCTGTCAATTCCTTTTTAATTTTATCAAATATACAGTGTTCCATGAATTAGGCAAATGACAAAACTTAAATTTACCAATTATTTGCTTTATGTATAAAACATATAGCATTGAATTATGGAGATAATGCATAGTGTAATAAATTTAACATACATTAAAATTTAAGACACGATGAAATTAGGGACATAGAAATATATTGTGGATGTCAGTAAATGACTCTAGTATAAGTGCTACCAAGGAATTGAAACAAGGAATAAAGAGATTTTGTTCACTGGAGAGTGATATCATAAAGCAACTTGCATATAAAAGATTTGCCCAAGTTGTTCTGATATTGCCATTTTATAATCTTTCTTCCATAAGTATCTTTTCTTATGTTTTTAAATAAAAATTTTAATGTTAAAATTTTCATACGATTTGCTTTTTCCTAGCCAAAAGGGGTATTTTCTTTGTAAAAAAATGAATCGATTTTATGTATAAGGAAGTTAAAGTGTGTCTATCACTTTTTAATGTTTATTTCTCTGAATGGTGCAGGTTCAGATCATAAAACAGGAAATAATGGTGCCTTCGTATCTATTCAGGAAAAATAAACAGATGTGTATAACAGAGCTTCAGGTATGGGAAATTGCCAGTTCAAGTTAGGAAGCTATTTTCATACCTGTAGGGGATCACAGACCACAAAGAGACAGCATCAGCACTGAGAAGGAGATGGGTATTTTAGAATTATTTAATATTTGATTACAATAGTTAATGGTGTGGTAAATTTTGATTTAAAAATATAGTGGGTATCTTTGAAGACACTTAGAATATAGCACTCAGAATGAGACAATATTAAACATAGAGAATATAATTGATATTAATCACTATGTATCAGTATACATAGTAATTTAATAATAAACATAGATAATTTCTACTAAACATAGATGATGAAGTTTATATTAATCATTGTGTATCAGTATATACTGCATGATTTAAAATATTTGTTATAATTCCACAAAAATTATTATTGCTATCATAAGTTTTAAATTGTTTAAATGCAAATGAAAATTTTTAAATAAAAGTTCTAATGTATGTTGGCCAGCCTACTCTCTAAGTGAGCCAAACCCATTATTAACTTCATATCTGATAATCTCATCTTTGTGCTCTATGTAGGTATGTACATATATAAGAAATGCATAAATGGATGGATATATTGGTAGGTATATACATAGATAGATGATAGGTAGATAGAAGACAGACAGACAGATAGACAGATTAGATAGATAGACAGTTACAAATGCAATTTTGGTTAGCTATGATATTATGAATCTATCAAAACTCCAAGATAGATTTTGAAACTCTGTTGTTTTATGTTCATATTTTCTAATATGGCATTCAGGGAAGCATTTGGAATACTGTGAAATAACTTGAAATACTTTGGGCAGTTTTCATAAAAATGTAAAAATATTTGAGGAAACATGCTTTAGATTTTAACTGTATTAAACTTTCATCTAGTCAGCTAATAGAACAAATGTGTTAAAATAAACTACTAATAATTATTTCCATGCTTTCTATTAAAAGATGTGTCTATAACTGTAGTTCTACTGCAAAACAAACACCAATTTATATTATTATTACTAATAGTCACTCAGCATAAAAATTTGCTCAAACACTGTTGGTTATTACAATACATTGTAATAATTATACTGCTGATGAGCTTTCAAATTTAATATCAAATAATTTAACTTTATTAATGATACCAATGCTAATATAAAAACTAGAATACTCATTGAATTAATATAAATTAAAATTACAATGTGTGTGCATTTTTAGTGGCTTTCCACAGTTATTTTAAAATACGTTAACTAGAGCTAAATTTTTTACTTTGACCATGAGATTTTTTTAATGAGAAGTTTTATCAGTTTCAATAAATCTATTATATCCTATGGGAAACAAGCTTCGAATCTATTTGACTCTAGAATTGAGGTTAAAGAGATGACAGGTGTGAAAGATCACTGTAGAAAAAGCACATTCAGAACACCAAGCTCTCAGGACTATTCAATAAGCAAGGACAGTAAAGCTTTAATTAAACATTCAACATTTAAAAAGTCTACTAATTTAGCCCCAATATCATCTAATCTTCCAGGCAGAAAAGTCCTGGAGATTCTGTTGTTACCATGTTTTTGTTTTTGTTTTTTGTTTTTTTGTTTGTTTTTGCTTTTTTGTTTGTTTTATTTCCATCTCATTGCAGTTCAGAGCTAATATTTTTTATCTAATATTTTTTGCCCTCATTCTACATGAGCTCCTTCTAAACAAGGCTAATCAATTTATGTAATTTTGTACCTCACTTACAATATTTCAGAAGCATCCAAGCTATGTTCCCAGTCATCACTGCACCTGTCACTAGCATCTTGGATGCCCCAAGTTGATATTTTGATATAGAAACAAAATGTTCACATTTGTTTACTTGCTGTTAGGATTTCATACCCACCCTTGCCAATCTTTGCCTTCAGGTGTCCTGAAAATTCCCTTTAAATTCACCTCATTTTATTCATGTGTGCATAGATGCCTATGGTGTCTCTGTGACTGTGTGTGGGTCTGTATGTATGTCTGTGTTTTTGAAGACTAATGAATGCAGTTACTATTATCCATATGCATATAGGTTGGGGCTGACCACTGGACCTAGGTGACTTATAGTGGAACTTGTCCCTGAAAAAAAAAAGCCTACCCTCCCTCAGTGCGCCCCAAACAATGCTGAAATGATGGTGGCATAGCATTGTGAAGAGCTAGTAAGGGTTACTGTGTGCAGCATCTTTATTTTATCTTGAAGAAGCTGTTTCCCACCATTCCCCTCAGTCTGACCTTTACATTCTTTTTCCCCCCTTCTTCTAGGATGTTCCAAAACTTTTGGTGTATGGGTGGTGTCATAGAAGTCACATTTGGAAATGTGTGTACCGCAGTCTTTTATTTATTCTTTGCATGTTGACAAAGAGTTGTTCTAATAAATTTAAGCCTCCTTATTTTGGGGCTTTACATACCATATTTTCTAACCCTTAACCTGAATGTTATTTTCTGTATGCAGTTTCACTGGTCTTCCAGTCTAATGTGAGTTATGTCCTTCATATGCATTTATCTATAATTTCATGGTCATTTATCTATAATTCAATTTCCTTAATTTTATACATCTACAGCGTTCTCTGATAATCAATATTACTTACGTATTTAAAGTTACATCTTATATGTTATATGTAGCAATGAAACAAAAATGAAAACAAACCATGAGTTTGTTGCAATCTTCAGGTTCTTGGTTTTCACAGTCATACGTGCCTCATCTAAGACTATAAGATTTACTATAATTCTCTCTCTCTTCACCCTAATACTCATGTAAATACACACACACACACACACACACACACACACACACACACACACACGCAATTTTGTCTTTCTACATTTAAGGTAGGAATTAGTAGATAATGGCATTCATCATAATGACTCTCTTTCTGTAGCAATGTTCTTGAATTCAGTAGAATGTGGTCTAGATTGGTAAAATCCCAAGTGCTACTCAAATGTATACACTCTAAAAGAATAGGAAAAGATAAAATAAAAGAATTCTAAAATTATCAGTATTCACTTACTGAAAGTACTCCAAAAGGCAAAGACTATCTTCAGTAAAGATTTCCAAGTTAACATGGAGAAAGGGGTGTATTGATTAAGATCTAATAGTAGAGAAATGAATGGGAAACGATCAATGAATTGATTGACTTTTTCTCAGTTTGATCTTGTACACAATATATCTAAGTGCTTAAAAACACATTTAATGTTGTAAGGCTGGCTCTTTAAAGATGAAATTGTTTGTATCACTGAAAGAGAATTACAGAAACTAATGACCTCTAGCACAGGAGATATGTGGTCAAATAGTATGTAAAATTTCTGATTTCTAGGATTAAAAATGAACCATGTATCCTCTCTAACTTATATATAATCAGCAAAAGTATTAAAAACTGAAATAAAAAAGTTTGATATAGATCTGAAATATCAGACTAACACAAAGCAAATGATTTGTGGCAACAAAGGAGTATAAATTTATGGATATAAAAAGATTATGGTTTCACCAAAACCATAACACAATAAAGTTGGAACTGTAACTCACATAAGGAATAATTGTCTTATGGGTGCTGAATTTTATGGGATGATAGATAATGTAGTGAATGCTGGGGTATGAATGTACCCCCTTAATTATAAGGATAGATCATAAAAAGTAATTTAGTGAAACATAATAATGGAATTTGCTGAAATGGTGATTCTCAACCTGTACACTGTACCTTTCTTTTCACAGGAGTCAACTAAGACCCTCAGAAAACACAGATATTTACAATATAATTCATAATCATAATAAAATTATACTTATGAAGTAGCAGTGAACAATAATTGTATGGTTGCAGACACTGAAATCTGAGAAACTGTATTAATGTGTCACAGAATTTGGAAGGCCAAGGCCCCCTGTGCTAAGCCACACAGGGAGCCCAACACACACTGCCTCATGCAGTTTCCCTACAGTAGAGCAGATGGAACTTACCATTAACTCTATGAAGAGTGTACTATAAAAAAACATAACAGATAAATGGTGAATGAGAATATAGTGAATGTAAGCAGACTGAATGATATTGTCAAGGTCATTCATTCTCAGTGATTAGTGACTTTCCAGCAGAAATGGCCATCAGTGATTAAAAAAAAAAAAGGCAGCTATTTATCATTAATTATTAACAGGTGCTAGCACAGATTTGTAGGCTGCTGATATTTTAGGTAACTTAGGAAAATTTATGTAACTGATAATTTAGTTAGAAGATGGAGGGATTAGGCATAGGGACATCAAGGGAGAGAGAAGAAAAGTCAGCAGCAGGTGAGGAAGGTCATCACTGGGGTTGGCACCAGGCAGTTTATGGTGTGTGTGTGTGGGGGGGGGGGGTTGATTCTAGCTGAGACTCCTAACCCTGGGAAACATGGGGCCAGAAATAATCACATGCTGTAGCCAGGCTGGGCTTCCCGTGGAGGGATGATGACATCAACCCAGCCACAAAGACTAAAACCCCAAATGTGTCCTGCCTACAAGATAAGCAGAAACAAAGACACTAAGGGAACGGACAACCAATGACTGGCCCAACTTGAGACCCAGCCTATGAACAAGAACTAGTCCCTGAAACCATTAATGATGCTCTATTATGCTTGCAGAGAGGAGCCCAGCGTAACTGTCCTCCATCCAGCAGCCAATGGACACAGATGCAGAGTCCCACAGTGAAACATTAGATGTACCTCAGGGAGTGCTATGGAAGAGTCAGGAGAAGGACTGAGGTACCTGAAGAAGATTGGGAAGGCACTAAAAAGACCAAAAGAGTTCACCAACTGGAATTTGGGGGGGGGGCTCCCAGAGACTTACTATCAACAAAGAGCAAGCATAGGCTGGCCCTAGGCCCCCACACATGTGTAGCAGATGTGCAGCTTGGTCTTTATGTGGGTCCCCCAATAACTGGAGTGGGGACTGACCCTGAATCTGCTGAGTACCTGTGGATCCCATTCCTCTAGGTGATCTGACTTGAATGGCCTCAATGAGAATAGCTGCAGCTAGTCCTGAAGTGACTTCATGTGCAGCCCCTTCCCCCTTCTCAGAGAAGGAGGTGGGGGATAAAAGGAATATGATCAAGGTATAAGGTGAATAAAATCTAAAAATTAGTGAATTATCTTATGAAAACAGGGCATACTTTAAAAAGAAGTAGTATCTGTAAGGATTATGTAAAGATAAATTTATGCTCTGTGAATCATTAAAGTATTCAAATTGCTAATTCTATGGAAAAAACTGGTTATATCTATTATAAGTATAAAAACTGTTTAATTATATTGTAGATAAGGAAAATAGTACTAGCTATCATATTTTAAATTTGTTGACATGGAATATATTATGAGTAATTTAACCTCAATACATCTTGGAACATTTTAAATTAATTTGGGAAATTAATTTACTGCAAGTATTTTTTCACTCTCTTCTTAGGAGAGCTTGTACTGAATGATTGATTTTTGTAAAAAATAAAAAATAAAAAAACACTCTGAAGTCAGTATTGGAGTCCCTGAGAGGTAGACAATTTAGCTAGAGTGTTGCTATGAATATCTTTAGAAAGGGCATTGCAGAAATTACAACTGAATGCTTTGAGACATAATTCAATGTTTGTTCATAGGTCAAATGTTGTATTTAATAACTTCCATTATTAGGTACTACTGTGTTCTATATAAACAAATGATCTATGGAAAGGCAAAAAACTCATTAAAATTTATTAAGCTTGCTCATTAAAATAGAAAACTAAAAGAAAGCCAGAAAATTCAAAAAAATATCAATTATGTCATGGCCTTTACTTTCATTAGAAATCATACATTATTAATTATGTAAATATGCAATTCTAATAAATTAACCCAAAGTGGAGTTTATGTAATCTTAAGTATGCAAGATTGTTTGACAGTTATTGTTAAATACTTCCATAAAATATTTACTTAGGTTATGCTAAGGAGTCCCTTTCTAAATAATTGAAGTCAGAACTGATAATTTTTATTTGATAGTGTTGCATGAAATTTAATTCAAGAGACGTCCCTTTGTTCTTTTTTCATAGTAATTCTCATTGTTTTGTGGTAGTTGTTATACACTGGCTCCTGGACACTATTCCCTTGAGTTTTATGTTTATATTCTCTTTTAGGTAGTAAACATTACATTTATTGTAATTGTATCACTTCTTGTACATATGTAATTTTATATGCTATTTCTATTCTGATCCCTGCAAGCTGTTACACATGGGGATTTCATAGTGTCTGAAAAGATAACAAAGTCGAGGTTACTTGTCAAGCAAGGGTTTGTATTTACAGCAGGGAAGATTAAATAGAAATTGACTTCACTTGGCTATGGCATGACTGCTATAGTGATAAAAAAAAAAAAAGTAAGTGGGAACAGGATAGGATTTAGTGCTGTGGATAAGAGTCTATGAGATTGGAAATTTATTGCCCATCAGCACAGTAGAATGGTGATTAAGAAGAATAAGGGACATTATCCTGGCTATTGCTAAATTCACTAATCCAGGTATATAACGCATTTCATTGTAATTTGCTGATTTCCAACTTTTGCTTTATCTTCTCTAAAATGATACACATTGAGAGTCCATTTAGTTACAATGCCTATGATCTTACGATTATAGTTCTTATGTTTTATTAAGAAGTTGTGGATTAGTTACTCAATAAATAGGCAATCAATTGGATTTCCTTAGTGATCTTTACAAGTATAGGAAGACATTAATACCATACATTTTTAAGGTACTGAAAAAGCACATCAATTTAACAAAGCTAATTTTTAGTGTTAAAATTAAAAATTATTAGGAGTCTTTATCTGAATTGTTTTAATGAAATTGCTTAGAGTAACTCTGAACTTAGAAGCCCAAGATTACAGCTGGACTAAGTTTAAAGGTAAAAATATTGGAGTCCTATTTATATGTGCATTGAAGACAATTAAAATATTTTCACTGATTTGCTCTGTTTAACCAAGTTCTACTGAAATTTTACCACATTCTATTTTAGTAATTTAAGAGCATTTACTTATTCGTTTTAAATCTGTTTCAGTAACTGATTGCTCTTACAGGAGCATTTTGTTAAGCATAAAGGACCTAGCCTTTATTGACTTTAACCTGAATATTTTAAGGCTCAAAACCTCATATGCTTTCTGTAGTAACTATTTACCCTTCAGATGGGTGAATCTACATGTAGTTAATTTTTATGAGTAGTGTTAAGTCTCTAGAATGTTCTGTATTTGCATAGAACTCTGTGTTTTAGAAATAATTGGTAAAGTTGACTGTATTCAACCCTCATGAATTGAGTTCAAGCCTGCAGCCCACACAAAACAGGAGACCACTTTCTCCTCATAGATATTCTCTAGTCTCCACATATGCGTAGCTGTACCACTTACCCCAACCCCTACAATTAATTTTAAAAATTAATAATTTGGTACTATATGCTGACTATAAGACAAATTCATATAATTATAATCATTAGATGAGTTTTTATCTTTTGTTTTCCATCGATTGACAAGTAAAACACATTGTTAGTTTCATGCATCACAGGGGCTTTCTGTCAGCAGATGGAATGGAAGAATGAAGGAAAAAGAACACAGAATGGTGTGAAAGATTAGAAGACACATGGGACATTAAAGATGAGACGTTGCTTTCTGATACTACATGACCTGTATGAATACTGGGGATGGTTACTTTGAAATGATTGCTAAAAAGAGCATCATTTTTCCACTCTAGAATCTTCTATCATTTACATTGAAAAAGCTGATTTTATATCTCTCTTTTCTATCCTGTGCATTTTCAGATAGTATCTACATAGTTGCTCACTACCAACTTCCTGCTTTAGTCTCCAAATTGGCATCAGTACCCAAGTACGACTTCATAAAATCCTACCTGTCATTAATATATTATGACTTCATAAATATACTATGGCTTCCCATAGAACAATATGACTTTGAGTTTGTAAATGGAATCTATCACTTAAATTGAGATATAAAAATGCTAGTATGTAAAGGATAATAAGAGTTGTATAAGATAATTATCATAGAATCTAGTTTTGTTTTTGAAAACAGATATCCATTAAATCCAGGCTAGAATGATACTCTCAGTGTAGCAAAATCTAGCCTCTAATTCATGAAATTCTAGACTTAGTAATGCTATTCCTTAATCACTGGTATATTTGCAGTGATTTAAGCTAGGTTTTGGGGGTGTGTTATAGCAGTAAGGGAATCTAAAGTAATTAATAATTTTCTAGGGTCATGTATATGTTTATAATAAACCACATTTTCAAGTTCTTTCTACATGAGGATATGTATTATTTTTGACACAATGGAGTACACAAAACACATCTCTCACCGCAAAGTAGGTAAGATACTGTTTACTCAGGAGCTAAATATGATAATGACATTTTCAGGAACTTATGTTCATAGAGTATACTTTTATGTTAGATATTTTCTTTATTTACTTTTCAAATCGTATCCCCTTTCCTCACTTCACCTTTGAAAACCCCCATCCCCTACCCCTTTCCCCGGCTCACTAACCCACCCACTTCAGCTTCCTTGTCCTGGAATTCCCTTACACTGAGGAATCGAGCCTTCACAAGACCAAGGGTCTCTCCTTTCATTGATGTCCCACAAGACTATTCTCTGCTACATATGCAGCTGGAGCCTCGAGTCCGTCCATGTGTACTCTGGTTGGTGGTTTAGTCCCTGGGAGCTCTGGGGAATACTGGTTAGTTCATATTGTTGTTCCTCCTATGGGCCTGCAAACCCCTTCAGCTCCTTGGATCCTTTCTCTACTTCCTCCATTGGGGACTTTGTGCTCAGTCCAATGGATGGCTGTGAGCATCCACTTCTGTATTTGTCACTGGCAGAGCCTCTCAGGAGACAGTTATATCTGGTTCCTGTTAGCAAGCACTTGTTGGCATCCACAATAGTGTCTGGGTTTGGTAACTGTATATGGGATGGATTCTCAGGTGGGAAAGTCACTGGATGACCATTCCTTCAGTTTCTGCTCCAAACTTTGTACTACATGAGAACCAAGCTTTACCACTCCTGGGTATATACCCAGAAGATGCTCCAACAGGTAACAAGGACACATGATCCACTATATTCATAGAGGCTTTATTTATTTATTTATTTATTTATTTATTTATTTATTTATGTGTTTTTTCTTTTTTTTTTCTTTTTGTATTAGATATTTTCTTTATTTACATTTCAAATGCTATCTCAAAAGATCACTATACACTCCCCCTACCCTGCTTCCCTACCCACCCACTCCCACTTCTTGGCCCTGGTGTTCCTCTGTACTGGGGCATATAAAGTTTAGCAGCCTTATTTACAATAGCTAGAAACTGGAAAGAAACCAGATGTCCTTCAACAGAGGAATGGATACAGAAAATGTGGTACATTTACACAATGGAGTACTATGCAGCTATTAAAAATGATGAATTCACAAAGTTCTTATGCATATGGATGAAACTAGAAAATATCATCCTGAATGAGGTAACCCAATCACAAAAGAACACACATGGTATGCACTCACTGATAAGTGTATATTAAACCAGAATTTCAGAATACCGAGGATACAATTCATAGACAACATGAAGTTCAAGATGAAGGAAGACAACAGTGTGGATACTTTGCTCCTTCTTAGAAAGGGCTTCAAAATACTCATGGGAGGAGATACAGTGACACACAATATACTTGATGATAATTTTGGCTATATATATGTATTTTTTGGTTTGAAAGACTTTCAAGATTTTGTTTGTATCTACCATGGCCTTTCAGGTTTTCTAATGTCTTACTTGAAGTAAATTCTGATGCTAATCTTGTGGTTGTTTTGTTAGTATTTAATTTATTTAATTGGTAAATTTAGTTTTCTTTTCTTTCTGCTATATTTTTTCTAGTTGTCTTTCTACATTTGACTTTTATGTGTCTGAGTTTGATTCCATGAATAAACTGAATGACTTTGGTGCACAAGTAATTGAGCTACTTAAGTAAATTCGCAAGCTATTTTGAATTATTTTGATCTTATTTTCTTCTGCAATTTCAGTTTTTGTCTAGGAATTGATAACTTCACGATTTTCTGGACCTATGTGTTTTTCCCTGTCTTCCTCTCTTTTTTCCAGTTTAAGCCATCTCCATTGAACTTCTTTCATAGTTCATTCTTGCAGATCTTCAAATAAACATTCCATATTTTGGTGGTTGTTCTTTTCAACCTCAGGATTTAAGTTAATTTCACTCTTTAATTTCTATTTCTGTGTTGGTATTGTATGCAAATAAGCCATAAAATCCATACCTTCTTTTATCTTAAGCATGTTTTTCTTTATTTTAATATATATTTACAGTATCATTTATGATAATTTTAAGTTAAATTTGTTTTATGGAATTTTGCAATGTTTATCCATGTGAACTACTTTTAGGTTACACCTCCCTATTACCTCCATCAGCATATCCATCTCCCCATAAAGCTCTTACTCACATTCATAATTGTTCGTTCTCTTTTGTGAACCATGACTTTAACCATGGTGTCTGTGTGAACATAAATTTGGTGACATATTTGTATCGTGGAAGACTTAGCAGTAGATCCAATTAAGGCCTCTGGTTTATCCCTCTCCCTAGCTTTGACAACAGGCAATATTTTAGAAGTAAGGGAAGATTCCTGTGGACCAATGTTATGTAGTTCACATTTAGTCAGCTATATCTTTTGTGAGTTAGTTATTACAATAGTTATAAGTCGATTAAGTCTAGAAAATGGTATTTCATAGCCCTTCACATTATCTTCTCATCCTCTGTAGTGGCTATTCCTGGTTGTCAACTTGACTATATTTGAAATGAACTACAATCCAGAATTGGAAGGCTCACCAGTGAACCTAATCTGGAGGCTGGGAGATAGAAGTTTCTGATCTGGATCTTGGTATGGAGATCTTGAGACACAGTGGTGATTGGATCCAGAAGATTAAGACAGGGAGATCTTCGAGTCCAAGGTCATCTGGGATTAAAGGTGTGGTGGCACACACCTTTAATCTGAGCTACACCTTCTGCTGGGGACCATATAAGAACATTGGAAGAAGGGAGTCTGGCTCTCGCTCTTTTGCCTTCTTGCNGTGTGGGACTCAGCAACTGCTAGATCCTTGGACTTCCATCCACAGCTACTACTGAACCATTGTTGGGATTTGGAGTGCAGACTGTAAGTCATCAATAAATTCCTTTTCTGTACAGAGCATATCCGTAAGTTCTGTGACTCTAGAGAACCCTGAATAATACATCCTCAAAATACCCTTTCTCTATATTTCAAATTATCTGCTAACTATGTTGTGATGTTCCCTTAAAGAGAATTTCTTTATCTGCTTTTTTAAAACCCATGTTTGTATAAGACATTTCCATACTTCTTTGCATTCCTCATAATTTTGGACTACAATATAAAAATTCTAGGAACCATAGTGCAGAAACTTTGGATATTTGCTTTCACTTAACCTCCACAGTTATATTCTCTCTTACTTTTGTGTGCCAACATGACTGCCTTAGTAACAACGAGCTGTGCAGAGGATTAAGTCTTGAGCACACATAGTGCTTCGCCATACCCTCATGCCAGAGATTCACTAATCTGAGTTATATTGGGCTATTTCTTTATTTGGCTTCCCTGTTATATTTTGTATGGTTGTATCAACACTTTTTAAATTCATATGCACTGGATTATACAACAGTTTTCATGCAGATTCTTGGGCATAAATTTAGGAACTTTTGCTGAGTGTTCTTTAGGGTAATATTTAAGGGTTATTCTGAGCTCAGAATAACCCTTTCTTTGTTTAATTTCCTAATGATTCACAATCATACTTGCTTCCATTAAAAAATCATATTTGCAAGGGATCAAAATCTCATTATTCCCTTATGAGAGATGATTTACACAAAATACACTCACATTAACTTTTCTCTGTCATCTTCATTCATGTTCATAAGTCCAAAATTTGTCTGGAGTCAGTAGTCATTTTCCTTCTATCTGAAAATGTTTCAAGTCTTCTCTTGTACAGCACACTTCTGCTTAAATTGTGTTGTAAATTTGGGGTTTGGAAGCATTTTTATTGTGTTTGAAAAATTATTTCCAGGATTACAATTCTACTGTGTGTGTACAGGAGTGTGTGTGTGTGTGTGTGTGTGTGTGTGTGTGTTTGTGTGTTTGTGGTGTTTAGTTTAGTCCATCACAATCAGAAATCCAAAGTGTCCATATCCTTTGCCTTGCATGTTCAGTAATCTCAGTCCTTTCTTTAGAAATTGAAACCCTTCCACCTCATTCTGATAGCAGTTTCATTAAGCTACTCTGTCTTCAACTTTCTTGATATAACTTTTATCTACATTGCTTCTATGAGCTGTGTTGAGAGAAAGGGCCTCACAACTTACAGGAATTTTATCCTGGAAATAACATGTTGCATAATTATGAGCCTGAGAATTATTTTAGGATGTTCATTATTTATATCCCTAGATTAGGAGATTAGAAATCCACATGTTCTTGACTGAAGCAAACTTGATGTTTTAGAATTTCTATTATTATGGTGATAGGGAAAGTTGGGTATGTCATGGTTGAAATTATATATCCCTTTAGTGGTTTTAACATGACTTAGGAGTTTCTTTAAAAACATCCCTTGGTAAATTTATCCTACTATTACAATTTTCAGAACTCCAAATATTCAGGAATCTTAATGAATTTCTCTGGTTAAAGTTGTTTCACTAGGAAGAGGTTTCATGGAGATTCAGACAGAAACAGCTACTTCTTTTATATTGTCCTTCCCTATTAGGTATAGAATGCTGATCATTTGTTAAAAAGCCACAGTCTGGAAACATGCTTCTTATGCATTGGGCTTCTCTATCATGTAGGTATCAGCAGTCACTGAGATTATTCCTCAGTTACATCTTACTTCTATCAGTAGGAAGTCTACTAACATTTTAAGTGAAAATTCCTAGTATTGCTGGCGTCACTCTTTCTCTCAGCCACATCTGTGGGGGAATTTTACCAATTACTCCATTTCTAATAGAGGCAATTTTAAAATCATTAGCATCTTTCAAAGGATACCACTGGTACTTTCAAGTTGCAGTAAATCTAAGTGTGGTTGTAAAGATGTTTCAGAGATGTTGAATGCCTGGGGCAATGCTCTTGGGGAATTAATAAGATCAGAGCTGAGTTCTGAATAGCCAATGTGAATAAAGATAACCTTTTAGAGTCTTTTTTTGATAACTGTACAACTATCATAGAGCTTAGCAATAGAATCTGAATTTTTTGTTCATATACTGATTATTCTAGATAGAATAATTTAAGTGTCAGTAGTACAAGTACCTCAAATTAAAGAAGAAATTCAGTATTTTTTTTTTCTTGGATAGGATGCTTTTAATGACATTGCCTCTCTCAAACATTCTTTTTTTTTTTTTAAATCAAATTGAGCATGCCCTGATGACAATGTTTAAGGATTAATAAAATTTGTGTGTATGTGTGTTTGTGAATGTGTTTGTGTATATGTGTATGTTTCCATGAATGTGGTTATATCCATGTGTGCATGTGGGTAGAGAGATGGATAGAGATCAGAAGGAAACAAGTTTGCCATTACTGATAAAATAATATTGCAAAGTTTATTTCTAGATGCAATTTGTATGGTCTTTTAATAAAATGTACATCCAATAAAAAATATGTATTCTGAAGTGTAGTCTCATTATTTAAATATGTAATTAACTGTTTTATTCTTATCAATTCTTTTATCTATATGAACTAGAAAATATAGACTTAGTTATACACGTATATGTCATCTTTTGTATGGCACAAATAGTATTATGTATTTCAAAGTGATATCAATAAATATAAAAAAATTATAGTTATGCTTTGTTGGTTTTTATAGATCTGATTGTCATAAAATAATTTTTAAGGAATTCTTTTAGCTTTTCTAGCAGTATTTGCTTTTAATTAATAACAAAATAACAATATACATAAGAAAAACTATTCTGAACCTTTCTGGGTAGTATTGTAACACTAGACACTTAGGAAGGTAAAGCAGGATGCTTGCAAGTTCAATGTCAGTATTGGCTACAAGGTGTGTTTATGTACAGCTTGAGTGATGAAAGAATATACTTTCTGAAAATAAAAAATTAAAAATTAAAAGATATGTGGGCATAAAACTCAGTGATACAGTACCTAGTTTAAAAGCATCAAGTGTTGGGTCAAATCACTACTATTGGCAGAAGTAAAACATAATAAATGTAGTTAAAACAGCAATCATAAAAACAACAAAAAAATAAGTGAAGTCACTCACAATGAAAAGATTAAAGAGAGACTTAGAATAAGCACCAAAGGTCTATGATAGAGCTATTTTGACAATAAATGAGCTTAGCATTAGAATATGGCCCACGACAGAAGAATGGATACAGAAACTATGGTTCATTTACACAATGGAACACTACTCAGCTCTTAGGTACGAGAACATCCTGAGTTTTGCAGGCAAATGGTTGCAACTAGAAAGTATTATCCTGAATAAGGTAACTCAGGCCCAAAAGAACATGCATGCTATGTTCTCAATAAGTGGATATTAGTCCTCCCTCCCAAAATTACTGAATACTCAATATACAGTCCACAGAGCTCAAAAAGGTCAACAAGCTGAAGGGCCCAAATGAGGATGCCTCAATCCCACTTGGGAGGGCCCAATCACAGGGTGCAGGGAGTGGTGAGGGACCTGGGAGAGAAAGTGGATGGGGGTGGGGAGGTGGAGAGGGGAACCTGATCTGGTATTGGTATTGGGTGAGGGAAAGGACTAAAGCCCTGAGGGCCAGCAGAAGGAATGTAAACAGGCAACTTTAAGAGGTAGGAGCTTGTGGGGACCCTCCAGAAGGTACCAGTTACCTGGGAGGTGAGAGAATTTCAGTTAAGGACCTTAGATGAAATGTCTGACAGTAGGCAAAGGAAACTTATAGAGCTCACCTTCAGCAGGAAGACAGGGCATCAAGTGAGGGATGGGGTTGTCATCCCACAGTTAAAAATTTGACCCAAAATTGTTCCTGTTTGAAAGAACTGCAGGGACAGAAATAGAGAGGAGCCTGAGGAAAAGAAGGTCCAGCCGCAGGCCCAAAGTGAGAACCATCTCTAGAGGAGGTCACAAGGCATGACACTATTACTGAAACTATGGAGCGCTCACAAAAATGGTCCTATCATCACTGTCCTCCCAGAAGACCCAATAAGCAGCGGAAAGAATCAGATGCAGCAAGCACTTGTTAATACCCACAAACCACATGAAACTCAAGAAGAAGAAAGACCAAAGTGTGGATACTTCGATCCTTCCTAGAAGGAGGAATAAAATATCCATGGAAGGAGTTACAGAGACAAACTCTGGAGCAGAGACTGAAGGAATGGCCATCCAGAGACTGCCCCACCTGGGGATCCATCCCATACACAATCACCAAACCCAGACACTCTTGTGGATGATATGGCTGTCCTCTGAGAGGCTTTGCCAGGGCCTAACAAATACAGAAGGAGATGCTCACAGTCATCCATTGGACTGAGCACAGGGTCCCCAAGGAAGGAGCTAGAGAATGGACACAAAGAGTTGAAGGGGTTTACAGCTCCATAGGAAGAACAACAATATGATCTAACCAGATACCCAGAGCTCTCAGGGACTAAACCACCAACTAAAGTGGGATTCATGGCTCCAGCTGCATATGCAGCAGAGGATGTCCTAGTTGGTCATCATTGGGAGGAGAGGCCCTTGGTCCTGAGAAGGCTCTATGCCCTAGTGTAGGGGAGTGCCAGGGCCAGGAAGCAGGAGTGAGTGCATTGGTGAGCAAGGGGAGGGGGAAACAGATAAGGGGAGAGGGTTTTCAAAGGGAGACCAGGAAAGGGGAATTTAAATTTGAAATGTAAATGTAAATAAAGAAAATATCTAATAAAATAAAATAATCAGATGTAGATATTTGCAGCCAACTAATGGTCAGAAGCTGCTGACCCCTGTGGTTGAATTAGGGAAAAGCTGGAAGAAGCTGAGGAGGAGAGTGACCCTGTAGGAGGCCCAGCAGTCTAAGTTAACCTGGATCCCCTAGATCTCTCTGACACTGGATCACCAACCAGGCAGCATATACCACCTGGTATGAGCCCCCCAACATGTAGACATCAGAAGACTGCTAGGTCTGCATTCAGTCAGAGAAGATGCACCTAACCCTCAAGAGACTGCAGGCTCCAGAGAATTTAGAGGTCTGATGGCATGAGGTGGGGATGTGGGGATAACCTTGTGGAGACAGGGGTCCAAGAGAGAAGGTATGGGATGTGGAACAGAAGGAGGGTAGACTGGGAAGGGAAGAAAATCTGGCATATTAAAAAAATAGAAAAGAAAGAAAGAATAATAATTTAAAAGAATTTGAATGTAAATACTTCTTTTTGGCTTTTTAGGTTATATATTTTTAAAATTTTTATAATTAAGAGAGAAGAAATATAATTTTTTATTTTCTTCCTTTGGTTTGTAATGTGCTGGTTTGAGAAAAAAAATCACTTCTGATCCTCTTCAATTTCTTTACCTATTGGCCTATGTCATTTTGTTGTTTTTTTTTTTTTATGAAAATTGTTGCACCAAAAATTCATTTCTAACTGTGTTAATTGGTTTATTGTGCTTAACAAGCAAAAGAGATGAATTTCCAGCAGCATACAAAGTATGAGACACAAATTCTTGTGCCCTTGGATACCAGCAAGTAGTTCTGCATAGCTGGGTGGTGGTGGCGGCAAACACCTTTAATCCCAGCACTTGGGAGACAGAGGCAGGTTGATTTCTGAGTTCGAGGCCAGCCTGGTTTACAAAGTGAGTTCTAGGAGAGCCAGGGCTATACAGAGAAACCCTGTCCTGAAAGAAAAAAAAAAAAGTTCTGCATATAATGTTTCTGTTAAAAGCAACAGCCCTGATGACAATGTTCGAGATAGCACAAGGAAAAGATTAAAATGCATGTGGGAGCACAAAAGAATCAAAATAGCTGTATCTTAATCAAGAATGACATTGACAGCTGGGCAGTGGTGGCGCACGCCTTTAAGCCCAGCACTTGGGAGGCAGAGGCAGGTGGATTTCTGAGTTTGAGGCCAGCCTGGTCAACAGGGTGAGTTCTAGGACAGCCAGCGCTACACAGAGAAACCCTGTTTCGAAAAAACTAAAAAAAAAAAAAAAATGACATTGACATAAATTTGCAGGTAATAGTTATAGTCAAGTCAAGATATAAGCTGACTTTCTTTTGTAGCAAACATTATTGCAGCATATCCTGTTTCATCTTCTCTCTAAAGTTGTATACAAACAATTGGCACAAAATAGCTTGGAACTTAAAGTAAACACATAAAGCTAACAAGGGTACAAACGACCTACAGAAGAATAGGAAAATATAAGTCAAACATTATCCTTAGCACCTTCAATAGCCATGTTTGCCACTATTCACCGAGAAGTAAGATTTTTTTACTGCTTGAGACTGAAAGTAAATTTTCTGTGGTTATTTTTAGAAGGTAGAATAAGCTATAACAATTTGACTGTACAACAGTAGCAAATTGTCCCCTAGGGCCTAATGTTTTCTATTGGGTTTAGGGCATTAGGCATTACTTCCTCTTTGTGGGTCTGACATGATTCCAATGAGAGAGCAATTTATTCTACACACTACGGTCATTTCATTGGTGGGCACATCTTGATATCGAATTTCATAGGGTTCACACCTAATTGCTGCCTTGTCTCCCCCAGTAGCTTTCAGAGAACCTTCCAGCATTATGGAAGCTTGCCAGCAGAAATAAAATTTCCAAATGACATCAGTCTGAGTTCTATCTATATTCTAATCAACATTTGTGCTATTTTAAGCAATACCATCTTGTCATTTATTCTAATGGAAACCACAGGCATGGACAAAGTTATACCTCATGGTGGAACAGGACACTTAGTGCTTTGGTTATTTTTCTAAACTTGCTTCTAGAAACAGCATCATCTAGCTCTACAGAATATATTCCTTCTAACTCTATTTTAAATTATATTTTACTTGGGCTATGAAATAATAGGTTTCTATAAGCCTTTTCATATATGCTTTATTTTCTGTAACCCTCTTCCCTCACACCTCATCTCCTTCAATCTTTCCCTCCCATCCCAATTTAAAACATTCACAAAAACAAAAAAAGTTTCCTTCCCCACTTTCTGTTGTCTACTATTTCCCTCTTTTAAGAAAATGGTACCTGAATAGTCTCTTTGTAGTATCTTCCCTTCTAAGGCACTTGATGTTGAACACACAAATCTAAAGCTTCAAACTTTAGGTAAATACATGACATCACATGTGATATTTGTCTTTTTAGGCTTGTGTTACAGCATTCAGTAATTTTTTTCAATTCTATCCATTTATCTCCAAATTTAATTTTTCTATATAACTGAATGAAATTCTCTTGTGTATATGCGCAATATTTTCATTCACCCTTTATCAGGTGATGTATATCTAGGCTAATTCCATGTTCTAATTATTCTCAGTATATTAGAAATAAGTACAGAGTTTCAGGGATCTCTATAGTAAGACACAGAATCTGGCTATGCACATTACAGTGGATTGATATTTATATATACAACTAACTCAAAATACTAAATATATTAAGAATGACCAATGCAATTAAAATGAGTTATGGAATAGAACAGAGCTCTCAAAAGAAGAAATGCAATGCCTCAAAAACACCTAAGCATATGTTTAGCATCTTTAGCTAAAAGGGAAGGTGAACTCAAAGTATTTTAAAATTTCCTTATATTCCAGTCAGAGTGAACATAAACAAGAATATAAATGACAAAAAAATGCTGTCATGAATGTGGGGAAAGAGTTCCTATCACAGGAACTATGTGATAGTTGCTGAGAATATAAGACAAGTGCAGCTCTGTGAAGAGCAACCCAAAGCTTTTTCAATCACTATAATAGACTTTCGTCATGATCCAGCCATACCACTCATGGGCATATCCCTTAAACCTTATTTTTCAATAAAAAAGAAGGCAAAAATAATGAGCAGTCAATGGTTTCCCTGCCAAATGGCAACAGACTTCTTAATTTTATTCCACAGTGTTTTGTTTCCACTGTAGGCAAAGTGAATTAGAATATTAATTTGTCACTTTCAAAAAATGAACATGAATACAAAGAAATAAGTACTACCTGCATCTGTACTCATTTTTAATAATTCAACTTATCTGAGAGGTTGGGTGAGTTCTGAAGCAGTTATAGGAACAAAGGTGATTTAAATTTTCTGCTTCAAACAAATGCAAACTGACATGCAGCCTAGTCCACAAACTAAAATTATAGTATTCCAAATTTGCTTAACAATTATTCTTTCTTCTTGCAGTTTTGTGTTTTGATATGTAAAAGTTCTCTCACTTAGTCATTATGGAATCAAATAATGACTTCCTTCAGAAATTATAATTTTCATGACATATTTGGTCATCCTTTCTAGAACATATACTATTTGGCTGACATCTTTTATTGTAGCTATTTTCAATGAACACTGAATTCTTTCTCTATTTTCAAAAAAAACTTGAAATCACAAATATTCTTTCAGTACATCTAATACTTTAACCTCCTATTATCATCACTTTACTTTTTGCCCTATTTGGTTGGGTTTTGAAGTAATCCCATGTTCATCAATAAAGAAATAATCAAATATTTATTCTGAACAATTTGCTGTTTATACCAACAAAATTAAAATAGTTTGATATCCTAAGTCAATATATTTGTAAGTAATGAGATATTAAAAAACAATTTTAGTGTAGTTCAGCTGCCTTACATCATGGATGTCTGTACTTTGTAATCAACTGTTGGGAAATTTGATATCTACATAATATGCACATATGTGCACATCTGAGTATTCAGTACACAGACAGACATACAGACAGATACACACACACACACACACACACAGATCATCATATTAATAATATTTGTAATATTTGTAGGTTTGTAATCAGTGATATTTTAGCAATTCTTTTGTCTAATATCATTTGAATAGGTATCCACAACTTTTAACTTCATACAATGTTTGGTTCATTCCAATTACTTCTCCAGTTTCAGTAGCCCATTATGTCCCCCTTACCTTCCACATCCATTATTTTTTAACACTCTGTAACTGTCCTCAATATAAAAGAATCAGATACTTACAGCTATTCAGAGTTGGCATCCTTTTGAGATGAGTGAAATATGAGTAAAATAGTTCTTATTACTCAGTCCAACTAATTATTCAGTTCTATCCAATTTTTAACAAGGAAAGTCACCCTCACAATGTCCACCAGCACTCATGATTCTCCTTTCTTTCTGCTTCAGGGTTGAGCACTTTTCATTCAAACCTTCTTGTATTTTGGTTTGATATCTGCGGAATTTTCTGCTCTAGAAAATTAAAGGATTGTCTCAAAATTCACATGTAATTACCCAAATTAAATTTATGCATGAAATAATATGTATTGCCTTTGTATATTCACCCCTTCCTAATACCACACAATTATATTCGTAAACAATTTTACACCAATGTTACATGTTTATAAAATTACGTATATATATGAATGTGAATCCTTGTGATTTGTATACTAGAAATTCACTACTCTATGTAGAATTCACTACTTAACCGCACATTGACAATTTTCAGAAGTAATTAGAGTCCCAAACCTATTGATTGCAGGTGAATTTAGAATTTATAACATTAAGACCTTTACAAAAATATCATGAAGTACACTGGAGTCCCTGATGGTTGAACCTGGTGATTCAGAGAGTAGCAGAGAAGACACTATGCCTGTCAATATGGGGTTTCCTATGCCACAAGAAATATGGAAATCCTGCACAATATGAAACATCAAAGTTATATTGATAAATTATTTCATCACAAAATGTATTGACAGAGATAAGATAAAATATTACTGAAATTGGACAGTTTAAAATAGAATCATATATTTTCTATGAACAAAAACTTTCAGAATTTATGATGATGTTTATCCATGGAAGACATAACTGAACACAATCTTTCATTTTAATATAGTACTTTGCAGTACTATCATTAGCATAAATCGATGTACCATGCCAAGTATACATGGAGTGTTTTTCATATCATTTAACTCTAACGTAAGAAAAAGAAGATTATTCTCTTTTCATTTTGGTTGGGCTCTGAATGTGCAAGTATGGAGTTGAATTTCTACAATTTTCACATAGCAAAAAGGCCCGATAGCCAGCAAACATAAACAGAATAGATCTAAATTGACCTAATATGAGCTTTCTGAAATTATAACACTTTAAATATATTTATACAGATAGAGGAACCCAATCTAAATAGCATACTTTCACTAGTTTCTTTTTAATAAAGAATGCATTTACCCATTAATAATTTTATATGATATAAGATTATATCTGTTCATACTATGCTTGCAATTAAGTGTTTATAATGAGTTAAACTCTTAAAGTCAATGAATTTTAAGAATTAATATTATCATTTCATAGACAAGGGTCCTAGAGGCTTAATTTTATGCTAATTTTATTTTAGTAAAGTTCTCAGATTGTAGATAAGGCTATGGGGGTCAATGCTTGTTGTTTAAGTATGAGCAACCTTGCACTGCCGGGGAGAGTGCGG
>NC_034591.1:45974956-45985262 GCF_900095145.1 Mus pahari
AAATAAAGAAAATAATAATAATAAAAAAAAAAAAGTATGAGCAACTTAGTTGCGTTCAGAAGGTCGGATATGGCAGGGCGCAACTGTTATCCTCTTGCTGGTAAATGGAAAGCAGTTCACTAGCTTGCCAGTCTTGTCATTTGATTGGCTCCAGGGTCAGTTAGAGACTCAGTTTTAAGAAAGGAAAGCAATGGAGGAATACATTAGTTATGATCTGTGACCTTCATAGTCACACATATGAGTATGTATAATCACATACACATTCTTACATCACACACATAATCATTTATTCACATACAAAATGATATAATGAAAATCTGTATCTGTGGTCAACAATAAGCAAAGATAGTTGTCCTTGGTGATAGAATTGGTCACCCTGTCCCACATGGGTAGATTGACATTTACCTAGATGTGTCAGAATATGTTTCTGAAGATAGTGAGAAGAATACAACCTCATGCTTCATCCTTGAAGTCTCTCATGTTAAAGACATTATGTCTCCATCATATCACTCATATACACCAAAGGATAAAGATGCGTTTTTTTAAAGTATTTATATTTTAGATTACTTCATGTGGTAGTTTAAATGTAAACAGCCCCTATAGTCCTATAGTGAGTGGCAAATTAGAATGAGTGGCCTTGTTGGAGTAGGTGTAGCTTTGTTGGGGGAAGTGTGTCACTGTGAGCATGGCTTTTGAGGCCTTCTATGCCCAAGCTATGTAGAGTGTGGCAACTGTCTCCTTCTGATGCCTGCAGATCAAGTTGTAGAACTTGCAGCAACTCCAGCACCATGTTTGCCTGCATTCTACCATTTTCCTGCCATGATGATAATGGACTGAATCTCTGAAATAGTAAGTCAGTGCCAATTAAATATTTTACTTCATAAGAGTTGCCTTAGTCATGGTGTCTCTTCACAGCAATAAAATCCTAAGATACTTAATTACTTAAATTGCTATTTCCAATATCTTTTATGGATTTGCTGTTTTCTATAAAAACATAAGAAAATAGTTTCTCTATGAATATTTAACTATGTTTGTAGAGTCATGAGATTGGCTTTGTAAAGCTACCTTTGGCTTCTATCCTCAACATTCAATACTCATACATACCAATTTTAGTATGCTGTACAGAGAATTTTAAACCTCCCTCTATTATTAAATATTATATTATTACATACTAGTCATTATGTTACATATATGTTCAATGTATTATATATGAGTAATATTCTCTTCTCTCCATAATATTCTAACTACATCCCATAACAACCATTCCATAATCCTCTTTTAAGATTCCTAGATTTTAAATTTGTTTTGTGATCCATTTAGTTTAAGCAGGGGAACTTGCATGATCACTGAATTATAACTATCCACTCAAGCCTGGTGGGGTCATCCGTGGTATAAAACTGAAGCCCACAGGTTTCCCCCCTCCTTGAATTAATCAGGAGCAAATGGTACAGCAGTTGGGGTAGGACCCTAAGGCTCAGGTATCATTGCAGAAGGAGGACAGAGTGTAAGAGGCAGATGATAAGGGCTTTGAAATGCCATCTTCCTGCAAAAAATTCAGCAGTTGTAGTTCTCAGCTCACAGTTACTGAAGATCTTCACAAGAATGAACTAAAAAAGCGATCAGATTATTGTCTGTATCAGAAATAATGGAAAATGCATTTTCTGTACATGTCAGCTTACTTAATCCTTTATCACATTTTAGCACGTGACTGGCTCCTAGAAAATCTGACTAGTGGATTTTGTGATTATGAGTCACACTTTCTTTTTCTATCCCACTGCTAATAATTGGATCCGTAACTTAGATGTGGAAAGTACTACAGTAAGCATTGATGTGTGCTCACTTTTATGTTATGTTGACTTGCAATGCTAAAAGTAAACAAAGGAGTGGTACAGACTTGTTCTATGAAAGATACTATTTCTTTACTTAAAAAACAAACAAACTTTTTATTGGTTCTTTGTGAACTTCACACCATGCTCCCTAATCCCACTCATCTTCCCCTTCCAATCATATCCACTCTACACCTTTGCAAACCCCTGCCCACAGACAAAATAAAAATCTCATTGTGGAAGCTGTAGTGTGCCACAAGGTGTCCCACAGTATACCCTTTTGTCCACATTTTTGTGTATCCTGAGTTTTCATTGACACAAGCCATTGGTCTGGTGTGAGGCCTCTGTCTTCTGCTACTCTATCAATATTGGAACCTCACTGGGACTCCCCTCAGATATCCTGTTGTTGTCCTGTGTCATGGAGCTGCTGCCACTCAGGATCTATAGGATCAGCCCCTTGATGGATTCCAGGAGTTCATCAATGGGGAAGATGTTAAGGTGGGCCAATTCAAAGCCCTGGATCTGGGCCCTAAACATATCTCAGCAGGTCAATCTGTTGGCATTCCCAATCTTACACTCTGGAGTCTGGCTACCTGCAACTCTCACAACTTGCCCATATCACTACATAGCAGACAAGTGACAGCGCCAGCTCTTCAATAAGCCCATCTCTCCTGAATGCTGCAGCTGGTGCACTCATGGCCCCAAGGCCATGCCTCTCTCCTGCTGCAGGTGGTAAAGGCAAGGGAGAATATTCTTTCTCTATGCCACTTCACAGGAGAGTAGTGGTAGAACCAGCTCTTCCATGCATATATCCGCCAGGAGGCACTCACAAACTCTGCAATATGCAGGGTTGGCCCTCCCATGTATTGCAGCTGGCTAGGGATGGGGACAGCTTTCCTGGTCTCAGGCCTCTAGGGCCAGCCCTCTCACAATGCCTAGGTGAGAGGTGGGGCCAGTTCTGCCAAGGAGTCAGGCATCAACAGGTACTGAGTGACAGCCCAGACCAGGGGCGTCTGCCTAACATTTGGTGGTAACAAACCCATGCTATTTCAAAGCCACAGGACCAGACATGGCTCCCCATGGCAGTATAGTCCAATATCCCACCCCATCATAGTCACAGATGGCATCACCAGCTATTCACATCAGGCTGTTCCTCACTGCACATAATTCTCAAGTTCTGCCCCTCTTCCTTGTGCCCACATCTTTCTATTAGTCATTTTCTTTCATTTTTCCACCACATGTTTAATCCTCTTAGTAGTGCCTGTGGTTTCTAAATATCTGGGAAATCTCAGGAATGGTCTCCAGAGTGCTCTGCTCTGCTCCTGCATTATGGAACCAGGCAGGTATCATCTCAGGCATGGTCTGTCCCCAACCCAGGCCTGCATGGTGCCACACTAACCTGATGGACATCTGGGGGTCTGGTGATTATCTCAGGCTGGCTTTTTGCCAGACCCACCTGATTGGTCCCTTGTGATAGTCTGTCTTGGGCTCACTCTCTTCCAGGGTTCATGGTCCAAGGAAGGGTTCTTCTGGTCTCTGGCTTGTTCCTGGTCCTGAGAGCTAATCCAGGCCTACTTTGTGATTGTCTCAGGGTAACTCCCTGTCTGGGACCCCCATTACCTGAACCAGTGGTAATCCAAGGCTCACTTTTTTTTTCAATGAGAGAACTGATCACATTGATGCTCATAGGTCATAACACTGATCATAGACATAGCCTCTCTCCTCTATGGTATCTACTGTTGCACAGGAGACACAGCAGCTACAACTACAATGCACCTAGGGAAGAATTTTTTTTAGGTTTTTGAAAAGCTTCCATACCTATTTTCACAATGGACTATTGTACACTTCTACTTCCAGTAAATAAGTATTCCCTTTATCTGCATTCTTGTTACAGCGAGCTGCAGAGAGTACAGGACCCATATTCATTCACATCCCTTAGCCACAAGATAGGCTTAAAATCATATTATTCTGAAGATGCATGTAAGGGCTCATTGCTGTTCAATGAAAGAAAAAAAGGATTAAAATCCTCTTTAGAGTACAATAAAAATTGAAAAATAAATCCTAATTTAAACTGTAAGAGATATGCTGTGAAGGCAAAGGTGCAACCAATAAGGAAACATCTATAGATGCAGAAATATAAAATTGTCTTAATAATGAAAACAAATAACAATAAAGTGAATTCTCTACAAAAGATGGGAGCACTGGATTAAGAGAACATTGATACTAATGGTGAAGGGCAAACAGTAAGGCCTTGTCTGAGGTACAATAGCAATAAAGAAACTTAAAGATAAGACACATATTTGAGAATGTCTGAGGACTGCACTAACTATAAAGTACCCTGGAGGAATTGAAAGCAAAAGTTCAAATTTACTTCTATTGATTGAAACATCCTCAGTAACCCTCAGATATCATTGTGTGTTCTTAAATGAATAACGTTTATCTCATTCTACTTTCCTAGATGGCAAACAAATATAAGATGTTAAAAAACAAAATAGCAAAAATAAAGAGCTCATCTTTCAAACAATGTAATAAACTAGCATCCAGTGGAAGCTATATGCTAAAAGTCCAGAATTGACTATATGCAGAACAATATGGAAAATACTTCCTGAGAAAGTGAGGGTGGTTTGAATTAACGTATGAAGAACTGCAGGAAAATATGAACAACATAACCAAACAGGACATTAAAATGCCAGATAAAAATGGCAAATGATGAGGAATTACTGAGACAAGCTCAATGATGGGTTTAGCACATGATAATAGGAGAAGAAAAACAAATAAATAGAAGCATATACAAAATACCCACATTAAATTATATGTGCTTGGGGCCACAAATCACCCCACATATGCTCATTGGTTGGTGTCTTAGTCTTTGAGTGTTCTCAGGGGTCTGGGTTAGTTAGTACTGTTGGTCTTTCTATGGGACTGCCATCCCCTTCAGTTTCTTCAGTCCTTCATGTAATAGGGGTCTCTGACCTCAGATCAATGGAGGACTGCTTAAGTTAAAGATGGAAATATGTAAGACAGTTTTGAATAAAATACAGACAATGTTCTTGGCTTCATAGGTACATTAGTTGATGTAGCCAATCTGTCATATGCATACATCTTTTAGTCAACACATCAATGAGTTTAACCACACATTTTAAATCAACAAATTTGAATAGTGGGTGGGATAGAAGATTGATATTTACGATCCATTAAAATTTAGCAGTTAGTATTTACAACCTGTAACCATTCCTTGACATTGGGTCAGAGATATTTAAATAAACCCTACTCACTTCTAGTGATAGGCCACTCTTGTTTTCAATATTAAGTTTTTTAGAATTCTACAATCCTTTGGCACATCCAGTTTGGCTTTTATTGTGCACATTACTATATATTTACTCTTTTTGTTGTTGTTGGTTTTTTTTTTTTTTTTTTTTGTCATTGTTTTGTTTTTTCGAGACAGGGTTTCTCTGTGTAGCCCTGGCTGTCCTGGAACCCACTTTGTCGACCAGGCTGGCCTCAAACTCAGAAATCTGCCTACCTCTGCTGGGATTAAAGGCATGTGCCACCACTGCCTGACCACTATATATTTACTCTTGCTCCTGATTCTGCATTTGGCTTTTGAGTTCTTGTTCTGGTCAAGATATACTTTGGCAAAATGTCAGTGTGAAAGTGTAAACAGTGCCAAGGTTGACTATATATAAATAGATATCCATCCACTTTGGAATTAAAAAATACACTACTACAATTGTTAGCTAATTTTGAAGGACAATGTGAACCGACAAAGTGAAATACAAAAGTGAATACACTATTGTACTGTGTTGGCATTCCCAATTCCTTTGATTTTTTTCCTTCGTTGAGCTTTCATTACTGATTTACCTTGGGAATAGTCCTGTACACAGATGAAGGCTGCTATTGCAATTACTGAATTGGACGTAAAATATTTCATCATAATCTATGTAAGGCATTTAGCACCCATTATAAAAATACCTACGAAAAATCCCTCTGATTACTAATAGTATATTACTGCCACTCACTGCCCAATACCTCAATCAATTATATTAATAATTTCTTCATCACATGACTTGGCAAACTATCATTCACCTTGGTGAAACCAAAAGCCCTTGTAATATTAACATGCATAGCAAGTTGGATGGAAATGTAAGACATGGTCACATAAACCATTCTTCAAATACTTTGCTTCTTGTTTTGCACTAGATTCTTGGGAAATGTTTTCCAGCAAATGTTTCCCAGTTAAATTATTCCACACATTTAAAGTTGACTTCAGAACAGCTTTGGTTTTGATACTTTCTTAATCTCTTCAAATTCTAATGATTGCATGTCAATTACCCTAATGCATTTTGATATGTTACTAATATACTTATGCAATTATCAAAGCATTCTGAAAAATTATAAAATGGCACTTTAAAATAAATTGGCTCAGCAAATTCTGATGGCATGGTGCCTATAGAGATAGTAAAAGTTCCTGTAGCCCAGGGCTGGTAATGTTCAAACATAAACCTTGGTAGTTTTTTAATTCCTCCTAGAACTGGGGTTGTTGCATTAAGCTTCTTTGATACCATTGCATAGTGTACTGCACCTGGAAGCAATTTGGCAAAGAAAAGAAATTTTTGCTGGCATAAGGGAGAAGAGGGGGCAAAAAAACCTTGTTTCAATTCTAAAGGCACAGAGGATTGGAGATGTTTTTTTCTGTTACTTTAGGCTTTTCATGCAACTCTAAATAGTGCCCTTGACTTACCTGCAAAGTATAGATAAGAATGTTTGTTCTCTGCCAGTCTTTAAGTTACATAAGACCCTTGAAAAGAATAAAAATTCTAATGGATCACTTGTTCATTAAATCTGGAGGACATTATCTAATTGATTTGAATTATTCTGAAAATGAAATCTAGCTCTACTGTATAATACAAAATATAACTTCATAATAGAAAAAGAAATTAGGAGGTCATTGTTGGGTGAATAACAAGTGAATGCCTTAGAAAAATAGTATCAATCTTTAATTATTACTTTTTAAAAGATAATAAAGCTAGGATTATTGCAAGTTAATTTTTTAAATAATTTGTTTGGTTATGATGTAATTTTTCTAAGACTGTTAAAAGAATAGTCGACTTAGGCCTGTTGATGCAACTTAGGCCATATTCTGCAAGCTAGAAAAACTAAGACATAGGTAGAAGAGTGACTTATAACACTTTTTGAGTTATATTATGAGATCAAGACTGACTTGTTACAAACAGCAACAGCAACAACAACAACAACACAAAACCATAGGCAAAATTCTGCTGAATTGGAAATATAGTCTAAATATGATTTATGATATTATATGATAAAGGCATAGTATATACTGTAGCATTGTATAATGCAATTATATAATGAGCTACTGTATTGTGCCTAACCAATTGTAAGTTCAGTTGTTTTGTTGTTTGGTTTAACAGTAAACTGTTCAACCCCAGTCCTCAGCTTTCTTCTTCTTTTGCATATTTCAGAGTTAAAAGCATTGATTGCCCTTCTTTCTTTCTTTTTTCATCTTTTATTGGACATTTTATTTATTTGCATTTCAAATGTTATCCCCTTTCCCAGTTTCCCCTCCACAATTGCCCTATCACCTCTACCTTACCCTTGCTTCTATGAGAGTGCTTCCCCTCCGGCTCACCCACTCCTGCCTCAGCGGCCTAGCATTCTCCTAACCTGGCACACCAAGCTTCCATAGGATCAAGGGGCTTCCCTTCCACTGATGCCAGATAAGGCAATCCTCTGCTACATATACAGCTGGAGCCATGGGTACCCCCTTTGTATTCTTTGGTTGGTGGTTTGTCCTTGGGAGATTTGGAGGGTTCTGGTTGGTTAATATTGTTGTTCTTCCTATGAAGTTGCAAACCCTTTCAGCTCCTTCAGTCCTTGCCCTAACTTACCCATTGGGGTCCCTTGCTCAGTACAATACTGGGCTGTATACATCCGCATCTGTATTGGTCCAGCTCTGGTACTAGGCTTCTGACAGTAAACACTTTTTGGCTTCAGCAATAGTATCTGGGTTTGGTTTCAGCAGATGCAATGGATCCCTAGGTGAGGCAGTCACTGGATGGTCGTTCCTCCAGGACAGATGATCCACTGTGTTCATAGCAGCCTTATCTATAATAAACAGAAAATAGAAACAACCCACATGTCCCACAACAGAGGAATAGATATAGAAAATGTGGTAAATTTACAGTATAGAGTACTACTCTGCCACAGACCGGGCTCAGTTGGCCTCTGTCAATCCATGGAAATTAGGGGTTCTGGCAGGTGGGCATGGAGTTGGCAAGGAAGGATGACAAATGGACACAGACACAAGGGAGTGCTGTATCTGGATGTGTTTTTCTCCAAGCAATCACCAGACTTTTAACACAGAAGAGAAACAAGAAGGCTAAGCAAATAAGGTACACTGGTTCTTAACACAAAACAAAGAAAATATATACATACAAAGATGGCGGGAGCCAGGCTTTGTTTACAACTGAGAATAGGAACAACCCTAATTAAGATCAGCTAAACACAGGAGCCAGGTGAATGCTCTGATGCAATGCTAGTATATTGTTAAACCCACCACCAGGTGTCCTTTAGTAAATACCTGATTATGCTATTCCTTTGGGCCTGGGAATTCCCTTCTACTAACCCTTTCATGCTACAACCCACTTATTTCCTAGGCCTTGTGTATTCCTGTGTTTGGGTGTGACTTGACTATTGTCCTAAGTAATTACTATGCAGACTAGCCCTTAGCTTTTCTAGCTCTATTCAAGTAAATAGTAATGCCTAATTATCTTCACTGTCTCTACTAGAAGTAAACTTGAGTGTTATTGAATAGGTAACATTCTTACTGAATTGCAAGCTCAGGGTTGGCTTCAAGGACTTTCTAGGCACCATTGGAACAATGGCAAAGGCTTAGCTATATGTTAAAATCAATCCTTAAAGGCATTTATAATAAAACAATACTAAAAGAGAGCACACAGAACCATACACCAGACTAACGTGGGAACAGGTTTTGAGTATATGGGCTATGGGAATACCAAGGTTCCAGGAGGCTAAGTTTCTGTGAAGCTCTTTGCCTCAGGACTGTTTCCAGGTTTCTAAACCAGTAATGTGAGTCACTACTGGAGTGGATGTAGCACTACTCAGCTATTAAAAATAATGAATACCTGAGATTCTTAGGCAAATGAATGGAACTTGAAAATATCGTGAGTGAGCTAACACAGTCACAAAAGAACACAAATGGTATGTACTCACTGAAAAGTGGATATTGGCCAAAAATGAAGCTCAGAATACCCACAATAGGGCTGGAGAGATGACTAAGCAGTTAAGAGCACTGAGAGCACTGACTGATCTTCTGAAGATCCTGAGTTCAAATCCCAGCCACCACATGGTGGTTCACAACCATCCACAATGAGATCTGGTGCCCTTTTCTGGTGTGTCTGAAAACAGCTACAGTATACTTACATATAATAAATAAATCTTTAAAAAAAAAAAAAAGAAAGAAAGAAAAAGAATACCCACTATAAAACTCACAGTCCATTTGAAACCAAAGAAGAAAGAAGACAGCAAAGGGTGGATGCTCCCTTACTACTCAGTAAGGGGAAGAGAAGAATCTCTGTGAAGTAAAGGGAGAGAGGAGAGGTAGAGTAAAAGGGGGACCAGTTCAGATATGGGATAAGATGGGGAGAACTACAGAAGGTCAAGTATTTGAAAGTAGGTGTGTAACAGTGGGGGAAGGGGAACTGGGGTTATCTACTAGAAAGTCCCAGATACTAAAGGCACAAGATATGCCCAGGACACAACAGGGAGGACTTTAGCAGAAATATGCAACAAAGGGGGGATAGAACCTATAGAGACCATATCCAGTGGATAGGCGCATCCCTCAACCACCCACCTCAAAAATTTTAATCCAGAATCTCCTGTCAAAAGGAAAGTCAGGGACAAAAATAGACCCCTTCGCCTTTCTTATGTTGTGGAAAATTGAGGGCAGATTTCTGGGAACAGATTCATGTAGCATAACTTATTTCTTTCAACAGCAGACAGCATGGATGCCTTTTGTCACAACTGACTGAAAAACAGCTGATCAATTCCTATCACCTTGTGGTCATGTTACCTCAGCACAAAGCTGGTACACTTCTAGACACGTAAAAAGTACACACATAGAATTATGCATATGGGTAACATGTAGGCTACATCTGTGCTAATCATTTACTACTCTAATCTTAATAATGGTTTTAGAGATCACTTCTGCTTACACATATAAAAGTTCATTGTTTAATACATTTTTTATTGACCCTGGCAACAACTTGATGTGTGTGAAATATATATATATATATATATATATATATATATATATATATATATATATATATAAGATATATGTACATTCCTGATGATTTTAAATTGTTAAGAATAGCAGTTTACAAGAAGAGATGGTAAAAATTCAAAATATAGTTTCTTTTTTGTCTTTTAAAAAATTT
>NC_034591.1:45985273-45987063 GCF_900095145.1 Mus pahari
GATTGTTGTGTCCATGTTCCCTGTGGAATCTTCTGTACCTGAGATTCTCTCGTCCATCTCATGTATTCTGTTGCTGATACTCACATCTATTTTTCCTGATTTCGTTCCTAGGGTTTCTATCTCCAGAGTTATCTTCCTTTGGGTTTCTTTATTGTTTCTACTTCCATTTTCAGATCCTTAATGGTTTTGTTCAATTTCATCCCCTGTTTGGTTGTGTTTTCCTGTAATTCCTTAAAGGATTTTTGTGTTTCTTCTAGCTGTTTAGTAGTGTTATCCTGTAATTCTTTAAGGGGTTTTTGTGTTTCTTCTACCTGTTTAGTAGTGTTTGCCTGTAGTTCTTTAAGGACTTCTACCTATTTGGCAGTGGTCTCCTGTAATCCCTTGAGGGATTTCTGTGCTTCCTCTTTAAGGGCTTCTACTTGTTTAGCATTTTTCTCCTGTATTTCTTTGGGTGAGTTATTAATGTCCTTTTAAAAATCTTCTACCACCATCATGAGATATGATTTTAAATCCACATCTNNCTTTTCTGGTGTGTTGGGGTATCCAGGACTCACTGTGGTGGACATACTGGGTTCTGATGGTGCCCAGTGTTCTTGTTTTCTGTTAGTAAGATTCTTATGTTTGCCTTTCTCCATCTGGAAATCTCTGGTGTTAATGTTCAAGCTGTCTCTGGCTGGAGTTTGTTCCTCCTGTGATTCTGTTAACCTCTGTCAGCACTCCTGAGTATCCAACATAATTTCTTAAGGTGCAAACTTGGGCCTTAATATTTTTTCTCTTCAGTCTTAATTAATTTACTTTTTATATCATTTTAAAATATTTTATGAATATTATGATAATTTCATGAATGTAAACAATATACTTTTTCACATGCTCCCAAATTCTCCATTTCCCAGAGGTAGAACATGTATCCATTTATCATTCATAGCTTTACCCTTAATTATTGGTAATCAACTAAAAGTCCAATTAATGTTGATTGTTGCAATACTGAGTGATTTTGTTGGCTTCATCGTTTGGAGAGAACCTACATTTCATACATTTTCCTGAACATTGGTAGGGAGGGTAGGACACTGATATAATGCTATGTTATATCTTGTTAAGGATTAGTATATATGAGTCACTTGTTCTCAAGACTTTGACCCATTATAGATTAACTGCTGACACTGCAGAGTGAAACATCTCTGCCCAAGACTAATGGCAGCATTAATTTATGTGTTCAAATACACATATTTAGAAAGTAGTTTGATAATATGAAAATGTAAAAAGAAAACAGCAGTAGTTTTTCCTCTAGGACTAACAACCTCCAGAACTATGGGTTTTTAACCAGATTTACAGTATCAGTTATGAATTTCCTCCTGGGGAATAGATGTAAAGCAAATGAAAGTGATTGGTTGTTCACATAATCTTTTTACAATTACTGAATTGGCAGAAGCATCTTACTTCAAAGGTAGGTATTATAACAAGCAGGGTTAACTAATATGTAATAATCATTGATGGTTTTTCTCCCTCAGCTTCCAGTATATCAACTGCTGGGGCTGTGAAAACCAATCAGAAGAGAGAACATTTTCATATCCGTTCCAGTTCAATTTCTGCATGGCCTGCAATGAAGTGGGTTCCTTCAGCCACAGGATCTTTCTGTCTAGTTCTGAATGTAAACCAAAAAGGTTTGATTCACATAGAAGAAAAGGAGCTGAAGGGGTCTGCAACCCTATAGGTGGAGCAACAATATGAACTAACCAGTACCCCCAAAGCTTGTGTCTCTAGCTGCATATGTAGCAGAAGATGGCCTAGTC
>NC_034591.1:45987508-46023570 GCF_900095145.1 Mus pahari
TGGGAAAATGCCTTACAGCTGGATCTCGTGGAGGCATTTCCCCAACTCCTTTCTCTGTGATAACTCCATCCTGTGTCAAGTTGACACAAAACTAGCCAGTCCAAACATGCAGCATGGGCCTTTGCTACCTGATATACTTCACTACTTGTAACTCTACAATTTTTATGCAAATTCCATAACGTACTTTGCTTTAAACATAAATAAAGTTCTATTGTGTATATGTAACACATTATTAGAATTTGTATATTATTGAATAATTAAATATAGAATTTTTATATTACTGAATAATTAAATAACATGGTTTCCCAGTGTGTGACTGAAATTTGGAGAATGAGATTTTTTAATGGAAACTAAGTTGACATAAAATTATTATGCTTGATTTTGATTGTTTACAATATTTTCATTCTTTGAGAACTTAGTAGAATGTATTTTGAACATATGCACCCCTTCGTCTAACTCCTTCAATATCAAACTCACTTCCCTACACACCTAAGTCTTTGTCCGTATTTGTTTTTTAAATGTATCAATTCCAATATCTGTTGAATGTGTGGCTACTTATTACAGCCTTGTCAACTACCAAGGGACTCACAATTAATGAAAACTAAAAGTCACTTAGCAGCTATCACTTGCCAATTCCTCCGGAGTTAGGACTAAGTGTTCATTAACCTCTGCCTTCTGAATGATAGAATTAAAGCTACACATCATGTCACCATTCTGCAGTTATGTAGAATTTAATCCACCATATCTTTGTAAGAGAATGAAGCTTGATACAGCTCAGTAATAGAGCATTGATCTACAAAAAAAAAGCCTTGTGATCATTACCAAGCAGCAGGGGTAAGAGGTGAATTTTGGTGGATTAGGAGACAATTGAACAATTACAGAGAGAAGGCCACATGAAGACACTGGTAAGAGGAAATGACTATTATTTGAAAGTCTTTTTTCAACTTGATTCAGTCTTCTAGCTCTAGAATTATGACAGAAAAAAATTTGAAAAAATTCTAGGCCATACTAATTTGACTTCACTATTGAAGTCCTAAGATAATAAACTATCAAGTAAGGTCTGTATTGTAGGATATAATATGCTAGGATATTAATTATTTCAGATACTAATTATTAGTAAAAGTACCATGTGCTAAACAAAAATTGTCTACAGTTAAAATGAAGGTAATTTAAACAAAGGAAATTTAATAATAAATACCTTATAAACTGTTATCAGTGTGATAGAATATGTTCTAACATATTGACATTATATTTGGCTTTAATATAACTCTATGAATAAGTTAACTTTAAATTTATTTTATAGATATGTAAAATTAAACTATAAAAGAATATTTTTCCAAACCATACATGAACAGTAATTTATACAAATCATGTAGTAGGCAAATAATTAATATTTTGAAAAATACTTACCACATCAGATCTGAGTTAAATTGAGTTCTCATTTGGAAGGTCCTAAAAAATAGTTGTTTGGATTTTTTAAAATTTATGTATTTATTTATTTTTTAAGATATTTTTTATTGAATATTTTTCTTTATTTACATTTCAAATGTTTTTCCCCTTTTCAGGTCTCCCCTTCGGAAACTTGTAACCCCCCTCCCCCACCCACCCACCCACTCCCGCCTTCTGGCCCTGGCATTCCCCTACACTGGGGCAGCAAACTCCCTCAGGCCCAAGGACCTCTCCTCCCACTGATATCCAACAAGGCCATTCTCTGTCATACATGCGGCCAGCACCTTGGGTCCCTCCATATGTATTCTTTAGTTGGTGGTCCAGCTGTTAAGAACACTGACTGCCCATCCAGAGATACTGATTTCAATTCCTAACAACCACATGATGGCTTATAACCATCTGAAATGGGATCTGATGCCCTCTTCTGCTGTGTCTGAAGGGAAGGGACAGTGTGCGCACATAAAATAAAATGAATACAGTCTGTACAGTACAAATGGTTAAAAGTATGTACCAGTACAAATGGTTAACTTGTATGGATTTTAACAATAGTGAAAATTAATAGTATTGAAAATTTAAGGAGGGAACATAGATCCCTTAGAAAGCATGCTTACCTAGGATTCACAAAGCACTTTTAAATTACCTAATCGCTCATACATCAGGTGCAGTGATGCAAACCTATAATGCCAGAGATACTTTGAGATAGAGGCAGGACAGTCAAAAGTTTAAGGTCATCCTCTGCAACATAGCAAATACTAGGCAAGTCTGAGATAAATGATATTCTCTCCTTGCCTCTTCACACACACACAAACACAAACCAGGTCAGTCTGTTTGTTATGGTTTTTCAAAAAATATCATCTATCCCAGACTGGCCTATTGTGTGTGTGAGAGAATGTGTGTGTGTGTATCTGTGTTTTATACAGAGAGAAACCTAAACAAATAAACAAATAAAATAAAGAAATTTTAAAATAAAACAAATATAATTTTTTTAAATGTTCTATTTTGGTCACACAGACACATTCCCATATATAAGTGTAACATTTCAATCTGAATATTTGTTCATTATATGAATATTTATACTATATTCTACATACATAGAAATGATACTTTAGTGTTATTTTTCTGCAGGCAATTTTTCTAACAAAGTCACTCATATGTCAACATTATTTTTAATAAAACACTAAAATCAAAGATGCTAAAAGTTATGAATCTGAATTATACTATATATTTACAATCTACTTAATATAGTCTCTTTGAAACTAATAGCATATTCTTGTACTTTTGTTATTTTGTTATAATTGTAGGGAAAGAAAGAGACAATTGTGAACAAAGAAGAAAATGATAGGAAGATAAAAGAAAAAAATGGTAGAGAAAGTATGAGGATGCATGCTCACTCCAAGAGTAAAATGCCTTTGTAAGTATAATGAGGAATGTAGACACTTTCCAATATTCACTATAATAAATACATAATTTAAAAAAAGTCTCTAAAGCCTTGTTTGTTTAATTCCTTACAATGAAGACACACAAAACTAGTATGATGTTTAATGACATTTTATAATAAATCTACCAACTGGAAAACATGAAGTACAAAGTCTCCTCTCTAAGAGTGATGACAGGATATGAATTATGAACTTGTTCATAATCACAAAGAACTGCACATGGATGTTAAGAAGTTGCTTCTCACATGACTGTTGAGAGGAAAACTTCAGAATGAACTTCCTAAAGATACAGAAGAAGAAAATTCCACAGGGGATAAAAGAATAAAAACTATCCCTGGATTTGCAAAATCTGCATTTGGAGATCTTGTGACAGTAGAAGGAACTTGAAAACACCACAGGGACTTCCAGGAGGTGAGACCTATAGCAAACTGAATGCAGAAAGAGTGACCAGTGTTCTAGTTCTCCTTTGCTTCCAGGTCCATAGTTGGCTATGGGAATTACAGTTGGTTCATATTCCTACTTACTTACTTCAAAATCATGTTGGAGCCCAGATCTAATGACAGGAAATTCTCAAGGAATCTTTTGAAATACTACCGGTAGTTGTAGAACACTGCACTAGACTGGTTCTAATTATTTTATTTCTAATTATGCAAAATCATCATAGATTTGTACCTTCCCAATCAATTCTGTAGTGAAGTGGGCCAATGACAAACATCACATGGCCAGTATAAAGTACATGTGTTGTATTTGAATATTCTGCTGATATACACACAACCAAACACACACAGAGAAAGGCATATTTTTGCATACACATGAGCTTTCTGTGTCTCTCTCTGTCTCTGTCTCTGTCTGTCTCTGTCTCTGTTTCTCTGTTTCTCTCTCTCTGTCTATCTCTCTCTGTCTCTCTGTCTCTCTATCTCTCACTCTGTGTCTGTCTGTCTGTCTGTCTGTCTGTCTGTCTGTCTGTCTGTCTGTCTGTCTCTCTCTCTCTCTCTCTCTCACACACACACACACACACACACACACCAAATGAAAATTCATTCAAAATAACCTGACCTGAATATTAGTGGGTATATGATATTTGTTAACACACTTAATTCTCTCCATATGATCTAGCAAAGTCCTGACCAGTGAAAAATGGAACCAAAGTAATATGTTTAAGGAAAAAAAAATAACAGTACATGGATCATTCAATATGTATAGATATAATCAATGATTCCATCAAACTTTCTATTGCCTATTAATTATTTTATTCTTTGACAAAATGATGGATTTGATTATGGTATTTTCTTATCATTGCCCCCAATTCATGTTTACTCAATATAATTTTCACAAATAACATAATAAAAACATCTCACTGGCTTATTATAGGAATAAAATTAAATGTGTTAAAGCATGCATGTCATTGCTGTTAACCCCATAGCAACATAAACATGGGTAATGATTATGTATGTTATTTATTATATCCAGAAGTTTAATAAACAATTATTATTGAATGAATTAAAATAAAACGTATATGTTCATGCTGGAAAGGCAAGAAATGATTGAACATCAAAAGATGCAATAAGATTAATAAGGACAGGGTTCTTTCAGCACCTGATTATAATTCAGCAAACTGTCTAAAATAACCCACAGGGAGGGTATTATAATCTGTATTACTTTTTTATCTTTAGCATGTTTCTTCTTTAGCTTCCAAAGAATGATACTTTCTCTTTTTGAGTATTACTCAAAGACTCAATGGTAAAAGATGCATAGTTAACTATTTATGCTGCCATTGATAATTTAACTTTCAAACCTATATTTTTAGTATCTTTCACGCTGAAATAGATGTTCTCTTAGACATGCAAATTGTTCTCTGGAGTATAATTTGCTGTGTAACTTCATTTGATACAGATGATTGTGATCTAAAGTGAAAATTATTTTTACAAAGGTTAAAATCCTATGATAGGTCTTCAGATGTTCAACGTCACCAGTGGTGATATGTTGACAAATGATTCTTGAAGGAAAAGGTAAAAGTTAATGCAACAAAGCAGAGTTCTTCCTTTCATTAAAACACTTTCGCCTATGCGCAGCCTGCAATGGACCATACACCAGTGTAATTTATCATCCTAACTTATTGTCATTTTTAACTTTGGAGTTTGAGAAACATTGTGTTTCTGACATGCCTTGCAAACTTGGTCAGATTGCCACAACACTGCGTTGGTGTAATAATATGAAGCATCACACACATTCTAACATCATAATGTTTTATCAGAGAACACAGAAGACATTTCTCCTTCCAATAACTTTACATTACTGTTCACAATCAATATCTTTACATGCCTTGTCTCTACAGCACCCCACAGGAGTTCAAATCACATATGTTATATATATACTGTTTAATTTTATGCTATTTTTCCTCTTGTCCCTTATATTTTTCCTGGTATTTCAAATGGTTTTAATTAACAAGTCCTCTGTCATAATGAGTATTCTGTTTTTCAGACTATACCGCCTAAGTGTAAAGAAAAGAAATTTCTTGCAGGTTGAGAATATGCACAAAATTAAATGGTTGTTGATAATGCTCAGCGATTCAAAAACAATTTTTGATGTTTCCTGGGAAGGCACATACTTAATTTGTCTTTTGTCTTTTTTGTTTTCTATTTCTTCCAACTTTAAGCTGAGAAAGTTATACATGTATATCTATGTATTTTTCCAACACACACACACACACACACACACACACACACACACACACACACACACACAGTGAGAGAGAACAAAAGAGAAAAAGTGAAAGGAAATGAGATGGAGAGATAATAAGGGAGAGTAAGGGAGGGAGGGAAGGAGGGAGGGAGGGAGGGAAGAAGGGAGGGAGGGAGGGAGGGAGGGAGGGAGGGAGGAAACAGAGAGAGAGAAACCAAAAAAAGTGGCCAACAAGCCACTTTTCAGAGTAACTTAAAACATATATGCTAGATGGAATTCAAATATGCTCTTATAGAGTGTATAAGTTTTATAGAGTGTATTTTATAGATTGTAAAAGTCCAGAAAATATTTTCTCTTAGAAATTGTATTTCTAACTTACAAAATCCATTCTTATTAAAAGGTCATTTATATATGTATTATAACTTGATCAAGAACTATAAAGACAAGCATGGTATTGACAACCATTGTATCACTGCAAACTCCTTACCCTTTGTGTGTTTCCTATTCAACATGGAAGCATAGAACTCCTCCAAATTATCACTTCTCACTTTTGTCAATGAGGAATGGAAAGAAATGACATTGGTAGTTTGACAAAGGTATTGAGAGTTCCTTCAAAGTCTAATTCTTTGCTTAGATTCTTGTGATTGTGAATGAAAGGAAACTTAATTAGATGGTGCTTGAATAAGATAATGAAAATTTGTGAGTCTGTGTTGAATACCAAAGTCATCATGTTGACCTGTATTCTGAACTAGACCTTCAGTCTCACCTCAGACCTTAGCTTGGAAGTTGTCTGATGTTTTAAGTTAGAGAAATTTGGGAGCTTTGACGTACATGATGATTGTCACACCCAATGACTAGTACACCATAAATTTTAATAAAAATTAACTAGAGAATAAATAGTTTCTCCTCATTAGCCTTTATGACTTAAATTATGGTATTTTAAAAGTAAAGTTATAGTGATTAATCATAATAGGAGCATTTGAAGTAATAACAGTAATATACCTTGCTTTGATGCTGCTCCGTGAACAGGTTTTACTGGCTTTTAATTTGTGTGTTGTTCTATCTCATCCAGAAGAAGCTAAGCCTATATTAAGATTTCTTATTTATACTCTTGTTCAACTATATATATACAACATAGAATTGTTATTGAATAATTAAATTATTTATGAAGATGTAAATATTTACCATTGTGTCAAAGTAAAAATATAGCTAATTTTATTAATATTGTTAAATATTATATCCAGGTATATGCTTTAATAATGTTTTCCCAATAAATTGTTTGAATTGTATCAGAATTAATTGAGATTTATAAGTTTGAGTATCTGTATGTCTAGAAAACTTCTTATCTATAGTCTGTGTAACATTTATTACATTATTGTTACATTACATTTATTACATTAACATTTATTGCCCAATCTTACACAATATTAAAATATTTTCAAATTAAGTGTTGCTATTTTGCTATTTATTTAGTGATATTGTTTCTGAAACAAAATCTCATCTATCCAAAACTGCACTTAAACTTACTGTATAGCTGAAGTTGACTCTGAACTGGTCTTTATGATCTACTCCTTTTTTGCTGTGATTAAGAGGGTATACCATTATATATTTAATAATTACTCAATATAAAATCTCACTTAAATTCTCCAAAGTATATTTACATATTAGGGCACTTTTTCTTAAAAATTTAAGCTGTAAATTAAGTATCAATGATTCTAGCTATGCAAAATTAACTGTAATTTGGAGTGCTATTTTTTTTTACCATCTTTGAGCTAGCCAATATATACATAGTGACTGGACTTTAGTACTTTGAAAAATATTTAAGAATTGAACCCAGAGATGCATAATATGAATATTTAGTTTGATATAAATAGATATATTGGTATTACAAACAAAAATAAACATGTTAACAAATACTGTTGGAACTGAATTCATGGAACAGCATGATTAAAAAAGTCCTTATCTGGATCAGTGTTTCGGAACAAGAAGAAAGGCAATCTTATGTACTCCTGTGCGTGACTTTAATAATATTTTGGCTTGAAAGGAGAAAATATTTCTCTTTCATTTTGAGTAATGTGATCAGTAGCAATTCTATACTTCAGATATCTAAGATGGAAACCTGGGTTTTATGTACTGTAATAGAAAAAGCTGAGAAAATCTATCTAATGCTTTCAAACAGACAATCCACAGATAATCACAGTTCACTGCCAGAAATATTGCTTTAACCCACATTTCCTTTATAAGTCAGGACTGTTGAAAGTGATCCTGTAGATCAGTCAGGTCTATAGTGATTGTGGCCAGACCCAGGAAGGGAAGTATCCAAGACTATTGTCAAAAATATAAAGCATTATTCTGGGAAAAATAATAAATGATTTAATAATGTGTTTGTCAATGAAATTTGGCTATACAGTTACACATTTCTTAACCAGAGAGAGAAAATTTAAGAGGTACATGTTAACTACAACAAGGGAATAGGCAAATAAATAAAAAATATCTGAGGGACCAAACATTAAGAAAACCCAAAGTACAATGAAAATGGTCATATCAAATGCAGTAAGTGTCATGCTTTAGGAAAAAGTAAATGCTGGGTCCTCATGTATACTATGTCCAATATTCTGAGGAACCACCAAACTGATTTTCAGAGCAGTTATACCAGCTTTCAGGCCCACCAGACACATACTCCACTATGTTCACAGCAGCCTTATTTCTAATAGCCAGAAGCAGGAAAGAACCCAGATGTCCCTCAACAGAGGAATGAATACAGAAAATGTGGTACATTTACACAATGGAGTACTACTTAGCTATTAAAAAACAATGAATTTATGAAATTCTTAGAAAAATGGATGTATCTGGAGGATATCATCCTGAGTGAGCTAACCCAGTGACAAAAGAACACACATTATATGCACTCACTGGTAAGTGGATATTAGCCCGAAGGCTAGGAATACCCAAGATACAATTAACAAAACACATGAAATTCAAGAAAGAAGACCATAGTGTGGATACTTCGATCCTTCTTAGAAGGGGAAACAAAATACCCATGGAAGGAGTTACAAAGACAGAGTGTGGAGCAGAGACTGAAGGAATGACGATCCAGAGATTGCCCCACCTGGGGATCCATCCCATATACAATCACCAAACCCAGACACTATTGTGGATGCCAACAATTCTTACTGGCAAGAGCCTGGTATAGCTGTTCCCTGAGAGGCTCTGCAAGTGACTAATAAATACAGAAGTGGATGCTCACAGCCATCTATTCGACTGAGGACAGGGTCCTCAATGAAAGAGCTAGAGAAAGGACCCAAGGAGATGAAGGGATTTATAGCCCAGTAGGAGGAACGACAATATGAACTAACGAGTACCCCCAGAGCTCCCAGGGACTATACCGCCACCCAAAGTGTACACATGGTGGGACACATGACTCCAGCTGCATAAGTAGCAGAGGATGGCCTAGTGGGTCATCAGTGGGAGAAGAGGCCTTTGATCCTTTGAAGGCTCTATGCCAGGGATGAGAGTGCCAGGAAGCAGGAGTGGGTGGGTTGGTGAGCAGGGTGTCAGGAGAGGTGATATGGGAAGGGGCTTTTCAGAGGGAAAACCAGGAAAGGGGATAACATTTTTAATGTAAACAAAAAAAAATCTAATAAAAAAAGAAAGGAAAAAAAAAGGAAAATGTACTCCACTTCATTTTTTCCACCAGGATTACTTTTATGTATATGTAAGAATATTTGATTTTTGTTGTATCACATATACTTCTATCCTCTGATTTATTTTTAAAACCCTCTGGACACTTTAGTTTGGAAATTTTTTCTTGTGTCTTTATTCAAACTAATTGATTTTTTTTTTTATAGCTTAGGAGACTATAATCTTCAGGTTTACATCTAAGGAAAGAGTAAGGTCGTACTTAGAGGTCATATATATTCAAGTTTTATGTCTGCTTCATTGCTATTTTAGCATTCTTACTTTAAAAAAAAATATTTTCTTCATTTACATTTCAGATGCTATCACCTTTCCTAGTTTCCTCTCCAAAAACCCCCTATACCCTCCCCCCTTTCCCCCCCCCTGCTCCCCAACCCACCCACTCCCATTCCTGATCCTGGCATTCCCCTATACTGAGGCATAGAGCCTTCACAGGACCAAGGGTCTCTCCTTCCCTGTGTTAATTCTGCTGAAAACATAGTAAAACACATTGTTCATTTATGTTACCACATCTTAATTGACATCTTTTTAATATCATTGTATTCTGTTACGTTGTCTATTTCTATGCTGAACCTATTTCCATTAGAGCTTCTGGAATATGGGTCAGGATTATTTTTAAATTAGAATTCTCTTTTCCTATATCTACCATCTCTAGTTCAGGACACTCATGAATGATTAAAAAGGTCAGGTATATTGTTGAAAACCAAAGGCAAAGAGTTTTTCTTGTAAACATCCAGAGGAAAAAAAAAAGACACACTGGCAGCAAATCAAGGGTAGAAGATTCAGAAGCAGAGAAGAAAAATTGGGATATTCAGTCAGAGGCCAAAGGGCTGAAGACCCTGAATACATAAGGTCTGGGTACCGGGGAAGAGGATTCTGCTCATACCGCTCTGATTTCTGCCATCCCAGAGCAGGGAAAATGTAAACCAGCACTAGAAGGGAAGAAGTCTTTTTTTTACTACACTGGCCCTAGACAATTTGATGGCGCTTATTCCTCAGTGCACAGACATACAACTATCTCTCTTAGAAATACTATCATTCATGCACTGAGGCATAACATTTTTGGTTGGCAGTTGTGTATGGTTCTACCCTAGGTGTTTGAGTTATAAGTATCTGGCTAGCCCTGAAGCAGAAGGCATGAGCTTCCTTTAGTGGTGTGGGCCTCAAGTTTAACCAAACACTAGTTGGACACTCCCCCAAGTTATACAGCACCATTGCCCCAGCACACCGTGCAGTCAGGTGCCGTCCAGTTTTTTCTTTCTGTGATTGGCAGATTATCTTCGCTGACCAAGGATACTAGAATGTAGAGGTGAAGGCTCTGAGCCCACACCAGCTATACCTCTATGTTGAATGAGCTGTTAGATGTTGTTCTCAGCAATTGGACTCCACTATCATTTTCAGAGAGTGACCTTCTGTCCTAGCATCAGCCTAGGTTTTTTAGGGATGTCCAGTGGACACCCTTGGCCAATAAATCAAAGGAATGTCACCCAGTCTCATCTCTAGAAACTCTGCCTGGCTACCAATGATGGTCAGTTCAGACTAAGTATTCTCCATTACTAATTGTCCTCAATGGTGCCACCCTCATGGATTTCTAAGAAGTCTCCAGTGCACTGGGTTCCATACCATCCCTGAATGCTCCCCAATGACAGATGTCTGTGTCTGCATGCTCTCCCTCCATCTCCCAACATGATTCTTCCTTATTCCAGTCCCATTTGTCCTAAGGGATCCTTCAAAATTCACACCTTTTTAAGAATAAAAGGGTTCTTTAATCCAAGCCTGTTAACCCAAAAGTAATCATCAAAGCTTGAGTAATACTAAGGTTATAGAACCTGCAGTAGAAAATAATGTGTTCACCAAAACATATTAACTTATCATCCAGATATAATATAAATGAATATGATGGAGTGCTTCTCTAGACACTCACAAGTATTTATTTATTTTTAACTGTATATTCACAGAAGACAGATATTCCCCTATGGACTGGTCAGAAGAAAGTGAATAAAACATGCATAAGTCTGTAAATGCATTAAAACCATTAAATGCATGGTTGCAAGAGTAATCAATGGTGAAAATGCAGAGAGCTTTGAAAGTCAAAGTTAATAAGCTTGTGAAAATGATGGAAAACTCCAAGTCTTCTATTTGATTCATGTTGCCTTTGATCACACTGGTTATGTCAGACAGGAGCTGATACTGAGGATTTATGACATCTTAAATTCTAACTAATGAGGGACTACTGAAGGGCTTATTAATATTTTAAATACAATCGAATCTTATTTTCTTCTTTATGTGTATCTCTTTTTTAAAAATAAATATTATGAATTGACTGATTCTCTGATGAATTTGAAAGAATATGTTGTATGAAAATGTATTTGAAATAGGTATATGTAGGCATAAATTTTTCTTAACCTACTTTAATAATGGTTCAGCCACCCCTCTATGTCAGTACCCACTAGAGGTTATTAGATATGGGGTAAGTAGACCTGTTTAGAAATAGTTTTTTGGGGGGCAAGTCCAATCTTGATTGTCAGGATATCAGCAGTCCAGACTTCTAGCAAAGCACCAACATGAATCAGCAACAGCTATCCAGTCCATGCAGCAATCCCTACGTACAGATCACCAGCTACAATCCCGTGCACTTGGTAGGGACCACACATGAGTCAGCAGCTGCAGTTCAATCCAGAAGAAACCATGAGGCTCACCAACAGGCCCAGGTCCGCAGAAGTAGTAAAATGCCACAGTAACCTCATGAGAAGTTCTTTAGCAACTTTCTCTCTAGCAAGTCACCACCACCAAAGTTCAGCAAAGCGATGTAAGGCAAAGGAATACAAAGCTTCTCAGTGAAGCACAGAGAGATGGAGCAATGTGAAATAATGCTCAAGCTCACCCTTCTAAACAAGTGTCCTTTCACATGTCTGCTATAGCAAAACATCATTTCACCTGTGTCTGCTTCAGAAAAATATTCTTTCCCATGTCTGCTTTAACAAAATATCCTTTAACCTGTGTTCCCCATACAAACATCATTTGACATAACTGACTTTCCAAAGAAACCAGCAGTTTCCATTTCAGGTATACTTATGAATTTAAAATTAGTTAATTTAATAATTAACTATCTTCTGCCTATACAAAAACAAAATGAAATTAATAGTATACAGAAAACATGAACATTTATTCTGGAAAAAAAATCAAAGGAGATCTCTTGACTACATGTTAAGAGCCAAAAGTACAGTTAAAGCCAGGACTGCATACATGGTAGTCACTGAAGTTTGAAAAGTATATAGTATACTTTAAGTAAAGACTTTCTTTCTTTCTTTCTTTCTTTCTTTCTCTTTCTTTCTTTCTTTCTTTCTTTCTTTCTTTCTTTCTTTCTTTCTTTCTTTCTTTCTTTCTTTCTTTCTTTCCTGCCTCCCTCCTTTCCTTCCATCCTCCCTTCCTTCCATCCTCCCTCCCTCCCTCTCTCCCTCTCTCTCTCCCTTCCTTCCTCCCTTCCTCCCTTCCTCCCTTCCTCCCTTCCTCCCTTCTTCCCTTCCTCCCTTCCTCCCTCCCTCCCTTCCTTCCTTCCTTCTCAAGTGTGTATTTTGTTTGTTCACTTGAGAAAGCAGCTGATGGTAGCCCAGGTTGGACTTCACCTCTCTATTCATCCAAGAAAGACCCTGAAATCTTGCCATGCCTACTTCTATCTCCCAGAATTATGGACCTGCAACAGTCTCAACTAAGTTCTTATTTCTGTGTGGGTCTGCATGCATGTGTATGGACTTTCAAATAATATTTAAGGGTAGTTAAAATTATTTTTTACAGAAAAAGGAACTAAGATAATAACAGAAAAGGGAGAGGGAAAATATACACTACTCTAAGGAATAAAAGTTAGTCTTAACATTTTCCTCATTCATTTTCACTGAAATGCCATTGATATTGAACATGTTTAATATGTTAATCTAAAGAATAAAAGATAATGCTTTACTTTCAATCTCACACAGTTCATATTTCTTGGTGTCAGTAAGTGCTTGTTATGGTTAATTTTCATTTTCAACTTACCTGGATTTAAAATCATATGCATTTAGAATGATTTAAAAACATGATATATTAGTCAGGGTTCTCTAGAGTCACAGAAATTATGGATAGACTCTATATCGTAAAGGAATTTATTGATGACTTACAGTCTGCAGTCCAATTCCCAACAATGGTTCAGTAGTAAGCTGTGAATGGAAGTCCAAGGATCTAGTAGTTGCTTAGTCCCACACGGCAAGCAGGCGAAAGAGCAAGAACAAGACTCCCTTCTTCCAATGTCCTTATATGGTTTCCAGCAGAAGGTGTAGCCCAGATTAAAGGTGTGTGCCGCCACACCTTTAATCCCAGATGACCTTGAACTTGGAGATCTCCCTGTCTTAATCTTCTGGAATCCATAGCCGTTGTGTCTCGAAATCTCCATACCAAGATCCAGATCAGAAACTTCTATCTCCCAACCTCCAGATTAGGGTCACTGGTGAGCCTTCCAATTCTGGAATGTAGTTCATTCCAAATATAGTCAAGTTGACAACCAGGAATAGCCACTACACATGACTTTTTAAACATCCATGGATGTTTCCAGAAAAGTTTAAATGAATTGAGAAGGAACATAAATAAATTGAGGACTGGAATGTATAAAAGGCAGAAAGTGGGCAGACCATCAGCATCTCTTTCTGTGTGTCTGCATCTGTCTCTGCATGTCTCTCTCTCTGACTCTGTCTCTGTCTCTCTTGTTCTCTGTCTGCCTCTTTCTCTCCACTGTCTATGTCTTTTTCTCTTTCTCTCTGTTTTGTTTGTCTCTTCATCTCTGTCTCTGTCTGTCTCTTTCACTGTCTGTCTCTGTCTCTTTGTCTATCTCTTTGTCTCTCTGTCTCTGTCTCTCTCTGTCTCTCTCTGTCTCTCTCTGTCTCTCTCTGTCTCTCTCTGTCTCTCTCTCTCTCTGTGTCTCTCTCTGTCTCGCTGTCTCTGTCTCTGTCTCTGTCTCTGTCTCTGTCTCTGTCTCTCTCTCTCTCTCTCTCTCTCTCTCTCTCTGCTTCCTCACTATGTAAGTGATATCACCAGGTGCTCTCTCACCCTGCCACCAAGCCTTCTCACATTATCTCCTACTATATACTCCAAGTGAGTATAAATAAACCCTTTCTTTCTTAAGCTGTTCTTGTCTCCACAATGAGAATGAGAATTTAAACTAAAACAGTATTCCTATGGATGATTATAAAGTAGCATGTGGGAGAAAAAAACTGAAAATTAAGTTTATTTTAATTATTAATTTTTTATTGTCTTTCTTTTTTAGGGGTTGGTCCTCAGAATGTATGCCATGCTAGCCTTGGATTCTACATTCCCTTGCTTCTATCCAATGCTTGGATTATGGACATGTGACAGTACACCTTGTTTCTAGCATATTTTAAAATCATCCATACTCTAATTTAAATCAATTATGAGCTTAAAATATTAATAAAGAAAGATTAATGCAATCACTAATTAGCTAGATTCAAATCATAGTAAATAATTGCATAAGATAGTAACTGTGATGTGTAACCAAAAAGACTCAGTCATCTGAAGTTTTTTTTATTATCAGACAAAATACAAGAATATAATGATCAGTAATATTTAAATGCTTATATTGAATAAAATGTTAATAAAATGTTCATCTATATCTTTGCTCAGAAATGATCTCCAATTGTGATGCAACTAGTATATCAATTTATAAATACATAAATCTAATTTTTTATAATTAATGATTAGTAAATTCATTTTACCATTTTGAACTTATAAGTTCAAATCCTTTGAATTTTTTAAAAAGGACTTTCAAAGAGCTAACGCATTCCAGTTTTCTGATGAAAAGTACCCTTTTAAAATACTGACAGCACAGTGAAATTACTAGGAGAACATAAAACACTTTGATAAAATAAATTTAATTCAATGTGAACTGGTATAATGATGTGGCCGTCTACTTTACTTCAGAGGATATCTCAGCACACATTGCATTTTTGGTTCCTCTATGTGGCAGACACTATGTTAAACAACACAGAACTACAGATAAGACAGGTTCTTCCCTGTCTGCCTGACACTTTCCTGGGAACAACAGAGTGGGCTTAACAGAATCTGTTCCTGTAACTAGAAAGAAAAATGCTCAGTTTACTTCCCCAGGTTCATCATGCTTCTTGCTCTGTTTATTCCTATAGAATTTCAATATAAGAATTTCTATACGATTTAGATTTCCTTGGCCTATGCTGCTTTTACATATGTTCTTTAATAGTAAGAACGTTATTCTTACTATTAGGAATTCTTGCTATGTTCTTTTCATTTCCTTACATTATTATGTAAACATCTATCTTATGATCCAAAGGTAATAACTAAGTCTTGGTCAATAACATGTTTGTAATTTAGTATATACACTCACCTACATTCTCTTCAAATAAACCATGGATTATAAAATGAATTCTTCTTCAACCCCTCAGAAGACAAAGAGGCTGGCCCTGTATGATCTCCAGGGGAGAAATTTAATCACCATTTTAAAATTGTCCAATATCTGACAGTAGAGTCTTCAAGACCATGCCTTGCAGAGAAAACAAGGTGATCACAACAGAATATTAAAGGGAGTATAGAAGGATGAGCTGGTGAGGGGGAGATGGAGAGAGAAAGGCAGAAAGAGACAGAGACAGGCAAAGGGAGATATAAACACAGAGAGACACACAGAGAGAAGAGAGAGAACACAGAGAGACAGCCATGTTTTAGCTAAGTATGTCCTTCTTCTTAAGACAAACCAGTTATATTACAAATATTAGGACAGTTACTGAGTTTCTGGGCAAAAGATGACTTTACAGTGCTCTTTTTTCCTTTGAAAGAATCAACACATACCAAAAAAGAAAAAAAAAAAAACAAGAAAAACATAGAAACATTCAAATTGATAATTGAAAAGTCAGAAATTGTTTCCACAAAAGACTGTATGTTTTATACAAAAATATGTCTGTTACATTACACAGATTAGTTATAACTCATTAAAAACCTAGACGTATTTTTCTCCAAGATATCACATGAGTCTATGGGGGCCAACCCTCTTCAAACCACCTCACTAATTAGAGGTATTTTTTGTTTTATTTATTTTTATGTAAAGGCAATTTTAAGAAGAAGAATTGTTCCCTCTGGAGTTAATAATATCCCATATTTGTTGTAGAAATTATTTAATCTCAATAAAATATCTTCTATCCTGCCTTTGATCATTCAGTTTCCGGATATAAGACGTACAACTTTTATATTTATAATAAGACTTAATCAGCACTAGATCTGGGCAGATATCTACCCTCTTTGCTATTAGAATCTATTTCTCTATCATTATCTCCATTTTATATTTTGTCATGTTCCATCTGGGCGGCTCTTAAGTCCAAATGGCAAACCCTAATGGCCAAATTTTTACAACTCAAGGTAATGTTTGTCAACTTGACTACATCTGGAATGAACTACAATCTTGAATTGGAATACACACCTGTTATCCAGATCTTGAGGCCAGAAACCACAAATTTCTGATATGGATCTTGGCATGGAGATCTTGAGACATAGTGGCCACGAAAAGCTTAGGCCTGGGTAAGGTAGTACACACTTTTCGTCCCAGTAGACTGAGGCAAGGAGATCTCTGAGTTCAAGGTCAGCTAGGACAAGTAAGTCCCAGATCCAGGTGTGGTGATAGTACACACCTTTAATTTGGGCCATACCTTCTGCTGGAGGCCTATATAAGGATATTGGAAGAAGGAAGATTCTCTCTTCTTTGACTGCTTGCACCTACATCCCAGCATATCCGTTAGAACCTACTTCTTCAGAAGACCAACTGAAACAACTAGCATAGTGGAACAAGGCAAATAGAGACCCTGACTAATATACTCACCAACCCCATTTCAGCTTCCTCTTCTCTCCCTCTTCTCTGCCCTCATGGTCTCCTCAGATCCCAAGTCTGAGAACTAACGGAGTCTATTGACTTCTCTTCTACCCAGATATTGGTTATTCACCAATCAGAGATAACTTGAGAGGCAAAGTTACATAGAGTCACTTGGATAAACACAAACTCTTTGTCCATAGGGACAAGCAGGCCTTGGGGACCAATATTTAGCTTTGTAATATAAGCAAAAGACCAATCCCCAACAATTCTCATTTTTATCAAATTAAAAAGGCTCTTTATCTTATAATAGTAAATAATATTCAGTAGGAACAATTATTAAACAATTATGAAAATTATTATGTATGAGTTACATTCAAAAAGTCTTCTCTATTTATATTTGTGAACTTAGGTATCTTATTATCTATCTTATCTTATGAGTTTACAATTCTGTATCCTAATCAGTTTCTATTTTTATTCATATTATTATTATACAAAACCATCTTTTCAGACCTAGAACATCTTTTTTAAATGCTAAATAACTTATATTTAATTGTGAGAATATAACTATCTAGTCTTCAACCCCAACATAGACCTGAGAAGAAATAAATATTACTTGAGAATACAGAAGGTGTAGTAACACAGCTTTCAAAAATTAAAGAAAGGACAAAGACATCTTATTGCCTGGACATTTCCCAATATTCTTATAATGTTGAAGCATCTATCTTCTGGGTTCTGGCCCAGAACATCTGACAGACATTAAGTTAAGCAGAAATTATAAAGAACTAGCTTACCCTGTATTGGCAGAGCTTGGCATTCAACTATCCAGCAACCATTTTTCCCTTTCAGACAGCATGTTGTCTGTAGATGAAATTAGGGCATTTATTGTTCAGCAGATAGCTTGCCATTATTGAAGCAACTCTACATGGAGGTTATTGATGCTCATCATCTTCTTTGGGGTAGAATGAGGATATTGTTAGGAACAGATATGTCTCATAGTCAAAAGATCTTGTAATAAAGAAATAATTTTAGATGCCATAACCTGTGGATCTCTGATACTTTTGAAAACCATAGGATATCAGATTCATGGCACACACTAGAATTCAAAGACAAAGAACTACAGCTCATTCACACAAAAGGGTTAGAATAAACAATATATAATCACAGCATTATATATATATATATATATATATATATATATATATATATATATATATATATGGATACATGAGAGGTTTACAGTACCATCTAATCTATTCTTCACGTGAATGTCACAAATCCCTTCCTAGAGAAAAGGGAACCTGAAATAATTTGAGTCTTTCTACATTCATCATCATTATCTGTGCTTCAATTATTAAGTAGTCCCTTGTGTTGCGGTGCTGTGACAGGACAGAAAATGTAAATAATTGTTTTGACTCTCTAGCAACAGATTTTGGAGGTCTTCATATAATGCCTAGGTAAAACTAGTGATGATGTATTTGTGAACTTTTTTGGATGTTCTTTGAGAAAGTATAACAAATAACTTTCAAATAATGAACAAGGCCATTTAATTTAATATCCCTGAAATATATAGGAAATATTTTCAAAAATAATAGTTTACAAACCAAATTGGTGATATTAGCCTTAATTGTTATCTTAACCCAACCTAGAATCACATAAACATAGATCACACTGGAAGATTGTCAATACTAGACTGGGCTCTTGGTATTTCTGTATGGGATTGTCTTAGTTAACTTAAATGATGTGGGAAGACACATTCTAGTATGTTATACTTCCTAGGTACTGTTGTCCTGAACTACATGCTAAAATATTGGCCTGAGCACAAGTAAAGAATAAGCCTGTATCCATTCCTTTCTCTTTCCACTCCTGACTTGTGATAGAAACAGCTATATCATACTCTGCTACTATGATTTCCCTGTAATGATGGACACTAACCTGGAATTGGAAGTTGAAATAACCCTTTTATTTCCTCAGTTGCTCTGTGTCGGGACAGTTTATTACAGCCATAGAAATGAAACAGACTCGAGGACATTCTAATCTTTTCCTCTGACGTGAGAGATTGCAGGCGCCTATTTGTGCATCTCATCGACATTTGCTTTCATGCCACATAGTCTGACAAGTCCCTGGTTTCTTTTACTTTTACTATAAATGGCCACATGCCACAAATATAAGGCATTATCAAGTTTTCTTGGCTCGACTTTTATTATCTCAGTCAGTCAGATCAATATTTATAGAGAACAGAGTTACTTTGCTCTTAACTTCATATTTTCCTGGGTTTTTATAGGCTGCTATTTGCTAAGTACTATAAAAATATGCTGACCACCTGGAGCTAGATCCTCCAACATCTGAAGAATATGTTTCATTTAAATTAATTGAGCTATGGGCTTAGCTCCTTCAAAACAACTACTTTGAAAGGTAATTAAATAGAAATGAATCTTGTAACAGTAGGGTGGAACCACATGGGGGAAGAGTCATAAACACGAAGTGATGCATACTGCACGGAAGACTTTAAATATGAATGTTGATCAACAGGACTAGAAAATAAATATACCTAATTAGCGTTTTTTATTCTAACCAGTTATCATAATGAACCTTCCTACAGCACAACACCACACACACACACACACACACACACACACACACACACACACACACACACTTTTTAAAAGAGAAAGAGTTAACTAGGGTTGTGAAGTTCAAGTCAGTTGGAGCTGAGGGCAAAACAATGTAATGTCTCTGAAATGAAACACTGGAGATTTGGATAACCAGACAAACTTTAAATAATGAAAGAGAAGAAACATTAAGATGATAGCATGAAATAGACCAAACAGTAATGTAAGCTCTTACCTTACATTTTTATACAGAGTGATATCAATACTTTCACTCATTTGTTTACTTTTTATTATTCGGGTGTATATATGTGCAAGTGCCTGAATGTGTATTTGTATTCACACAGACCCACAGGTGTATTGGAGCATAGGCCCATGTATATACATTCATGTGGAGACTAGAAAACAATGTCAGAATCCTTTGCCCACTGCTATATACCGGTATATTGAATCAGGTTCCCTAGCTTGATAGTCACAAGAGAGCAAGACTGATTGTCTATGGAGCCCCATACCTGTGTCCCTTTCCCCAACACTGTCACTACCTGTGCTACCACCACATCTGGGTTGTTTTTACTGAATTCTGGAAGGAAACAAATGACCCTGTGTCTACAAGGCCAGCATCTTAACAACTGAGCAATATCTCTGTTCTATCCATTTGGTTTTGGTAGCAGAAAGTTGGCTTGTCCTGTTGGTATTCCCAGAGAGAAAGACTTCTCAGAACTAAATCAAGAAAATGGTGTTTGGACAATGAGTAGAGGAGCAGGGAGAGTTAGATAAAGTGAATTGTTTGACTTACAAAGGAAGTAAATTTAGGGGATTTCTTTTATTATTATTATTATTATTATTATTTTCATTTACATTTCAAATGCTATCCTGAAATTCCCCTATACCCTCCCCCTGCCCTGCTCCCCAACCCACCCACTCCTGCTNCCTGACCCTGGCATTCCCCTGTACTGGGGCATATAATCTTTGCAAGACCAAGGACCTCTCCTCCAAATGATGGCTGACTAGGCCATGTTCTACTACATATGCAGCTAGAGACACGAGCTCTGGGGATACTGGTTAGTTCATATTGTTAGGGGATTTCAACTGACTGAGCTGATAGAAGAAATGAGAAAGCATTCTGGTCAGTGCAGGCCTGGGCCACCGTGGGCTTGAACTCAGCAGATGGTCCCAAGGTCCCCAGAGGACTCTTCACACTGCAGGCACCTTAGCCCTCCCATGATCACTGAGGAGAGTCAGCCTCCAGAGAGGGCTCTGACCCCAGGAGTCAAGTGAGAGCACCATCTTTTATCCCAGGTCTCTTAGAGACCAGTCCAAGCAGGAGCGTGCATGGGCTGCAGAAGCAACAGAGCTTATTAGACAGGGTCCCTTAGGTGCTTCATCTTCACCTTCCCTGAAAGAGGAGAGGTGGCCTGCAGAGAATGCTCTGACCACTGGGACTCAGGAGAGATTTGGACTCCCAGGACTGCTGACAGAGGCTAACAAAATCACAGGAGGGAACATGCTCAAGCTAGAGACAGTTAGAACATCTAATATCAGAGATTACCAGATGGTGAAAGGCAAACATAAGAAACTTACTAACAGAAACCAAGACCACTCGGCATCATTAGAACCCAGTACGCCCACCACAATAAGTCCTGGATAACCCCAACACACCCAGAAAGGAAGATTCAGATTTAAAATCATATCTCATGATACTAGTAGAGGATTTTAAGAAGGGCATTAATAGCTCACTTAAAGAAATACAGGAGAACATTGCTAAACAGCTAGAAGTCCTTAAAGAGGAAACACAAAAAAATCCCTCAAAGAATTATAGGAAAACACAACTAAACAGGTAGAGAAGTCCTTAAAGGGGAAGAAATGAGGGGAAAGAGTAACATGGGGAATTTACTGTTAGAGGCAGTAGGGTCTGATTCTTCAGCCTGAGTATTGACAGCTAGCCAGTACAAAACAAAAAGGTGTTTAAAGACAGTGTCAGAATGAAAAACTATGTTAGTTTAAAAAATATCAATTAGTCAGTTCTCAGTAGCTTTAGCCTGAGGAAAATATCTAGAATTTCTTAGTGTCAAAAAGAGCTTTATTTTTAAATTCAGCTTTCCATAGTTATAGTTCAAGTAAACTTGTTAAGAATATAGATTCTCTTAAATATATCTGATATATGTACTATTCGTATGTCCTATAATTATCTTTTTTCTTTTTGTACCCATTTTCTTTCAGTGGCTTAGATTCCATCTTGATTTTTTCTTTCTTTCTTTCTTTTTTCTTTCTTTCTTTCTTTCTTTCTTTCTTTCTTTCTTTCTTTCTTTCTTTCTTTCTTTCTTTCTTTCTTTCTTTCATTTTCTTTCTTTCTTTTATTACTTTTATTTTTTACGGTCCAGTTATTATCCCCCTTCCTCTCTGCCCTCTGCCAGTTCCTCATGATATTCCTCCTCTCCCCTATCTCCAAGAGAATGTCCCCCAACCCCCACAAGGCCTCCTCACTCCCTGTGGCCTCCTCTCCACAGGATTAAGGGCATCTTCTCACACTGAGGCCACACTAGGCAGTCTTCTGCTACATATGTGTCAGGGCCTTGGCCAGTTCGTGATACATAGATCCTTACACCCAATCACCTTGATTTTTATACTGGCAACATTGAGAATTTGTCTAACCTCTGTTTCCTTTCCTCTGAACCTTATAATTGCTTTTATTTCTTCTATAATGAGTTAAACTAAAAATGTAAAAAGATTGCAGCAGGACCTCATAGAAAGCTAGTTCTAGTAATATAGATATTCTAGTGTTTTTGTGAAGCAGTTCATAAATGGTATTATATATTTATAATTATTAGATTTTGAGATATATTGAACAAGAATATCTTTATAATGTAGTACACTTATTCTTTCTCAAAATAATTTCCAAATTTAAGTGTACATTATTTTTTAATATTTCTATATGCTATATGTATGGCAAATTTAATTCTCCAAGTGAATACTTACTTTATTATTTCCTTAGTGGTGTCATATTTACTATGGTATCTTCATATTCACATGTGACTCATATTTCAGAAAGAGAAATTCTGAGTTGTCATTTAGAGTGATTAAATGTGATTAATGAAAATGAAATTTTAATGACATAAGAAGATTCTCCCTGATATCATTTTGCATTAACATTTTATTGGGTACAGTTTCAGTGTCAATAGTACTGTTAAAAGCTGCTCATTAATCTTTCCATTTTCAATGTGAGGACCAAATGAAATATTTCACAGAAAAAAATGGATGATGCTTGTCTATAATGAACACATAAGACCCAGAGCTGTTTCTCTCGTAGATGAAATGGAGACATTTCATTTGTTTACATTCAGCAATAAATGTAGTTGAGGTCTCTGTATTTAATGATTGTAGGAAGTCTGTTGGAAATATTTTCTCTAAATTTTCAATAGGTAGAACAACAATATGAATTAACCAGTACCCCTGGGACTAAACCACCAATCAAAGAAAATGCATGGTGGGACTCTTGGCTCTAGCTGCATATGTAGCAGAGGATGGCCTAGTCTGTCATCAATGAGAGAAGAGGCCCTTGGTCCTGTGAAGGTTCTGTGCCCCAGTATTGGGGAATGCTGGGGCTAGGAAGCAGGGAGAAGGGGAAGGGGAAGGGGAAAGGGGATTTTCATAGGGGAAACTAGGAAAGGGGATAATTTTTGAAGTGTAAATAAAGAAAATATCTAATAAAAAAGAAAAACAAACAAAATAGTCATTTCATGACATATCATTTTTGTAATATTGCTATTTATTACAAAATAGGATTAATGAAAGAATTATCAAACTTAAAGGAATTTATTTTCACTTGTAACAAGACTACTGAATCATATTTACAATGATGATATATGAAAATACTATTTTGAAGTTTTCTTATTGACTAGAATTACTCATATTAGGGTTATACATAAATATATTTTAAAGTATCTTCATCTTTCTAAATATACTCTGAGTGCAGAATTGATTTCAGACATATTTTTACTGATTTTCTTTGTCTTGCCTTCCTGGCTTGTAGTTTTCTGCATCTAGTAGTCTCCTTTCTAGCTATACGTTTCAAGCACTCTACTATTTTATTACTATTTCCACATTCTTTTCTAAGTGTGTTTTTCTATTTTTGGTGCCACTTCTCCATTCATGACCTACAGCTACACTCACTCCCACATTTGTATATATACATGAAAGTTAGGATCTAGGATCTGCATATTAAAGGCAAATTCTCTCTCTCTCTCTCTCTCTCTCTCTCTCTCTCTCTCTCTCTCTCTCTCTCTCTCTCTCCATGAGACTATTTACTGTATATAATAATAGAAAATTTCCTGAAATTTTCCCAATTTAATTTTTATTGCAGAACAAAGTTTTATTGTGTATAGATACTTCATTTTCAGCATTTCATACTACATTTCACACTTTTATTCGATATTTTCTTTATTTACATTTCAAATGTTACCCCCTTTCCTACTTTCCCCTCCAAAAAGTCCCTATATCCTCCCCACTCCCCCTGCTCCCCAACTCACTCACTCCCATTCCTGGCCCTGGCATTTCACATATTTTATCTGTTGACAGTCATCTGGGCTGAATTCATGTGTTTCAACTGTAAATATTGCAGTAGTAAACATGAATTTACAGGCATCCCTGTGCTGCAGTGTAGAGTCTTTTGGGTATAGAATTACAGAAACTGTATACCTTTGTTTGTATGTCTGTTGAGATCCTATCACATTCTGGGAAGAACAGCTGTAGCTAAGAAAACAAACAACAGCAAATGCTTTTGATGGGATAATGGATAAAGTTGTAGTAGCCACTGGTATCAAAATAACCTGGGGTCACCATTAAGTACATCAACATCTAGAGGCAAAAACAGCATTATCACCTGATCCAGGTGCATCATTTGCCTCTTGTTTGTCAATTTCCACAATAATTCTTCCTCTCACCTTTACAACTCCACTCATTTTGATTTTATTAAGTAGCATTTTTTATATGTATATCTTAAAGGCCTGTTACCTATGTGTAAGATTTTACCATTTTACCTTGGAGACTACTGGCTGTTTTCAACCCTTCCTTTTTGTGGTGCATTTATGTTTGTTTTTCTTCACATCTTCTGGAGAAGATTGCTGAGGAATACATCATCACTATTGTCCTTGGTCAGCTATTATCCTTTTTGTTGAATTATCTTTTCTCTTTCTGGTTGTACCATGAAGAGTTTTGAGATGCCTGAGAATATTGATTTTATTATGCCACTGCAGACCCATAGTAATTTTTCCTAATTGTTTTTTTTTTATAAAATACTTTAGAACAACAATGATCTACATTCATTGTCATCAATAAAAGTTCTGAATTACTTTAATTGCAGTTTAATTGTGATGTTTTAATTATGGTTAAGTATTTTAATTGTTTCATTTATTTTTATATCTAAATTAAGTATTTTTTTAAATTGTCTAACAATGACTTCTTAGGTTAAAATGAAAATAAAAACCACAGGTGATTCTCTTCATTTGTATATCATGCTGTCAAAATTTCTCATTTTACATCTGACAGGTAAAATTCTATTTTTCTGTAATTTTGCTTATCCAATTTTGATATATTGAACACTAATAATCTATGTATTTCGCTGTCTCTTCCCTATAATATACATTTATTCTTTTATGCTCATAATGTATTTACATTTTTGATATTTCAATTGTTAAATTACAGAAAGTACAGTATCTTAAGATAACTTATATAATGATGATTTGGGTTCACATTTCAAGTAGTTTATTACCATTTGTAGTTTCTCTTTCCATTCTATTTTGCTGACTTTTAATAAAAGAGAATTTTATACTCTATAGATAATTACTTAATAAAATGGGAAATAGCATGCACCCTTCAATTTTAGAAAATACGGTAGCAAATGGTCTTGAAATTCGAAAAGCTTGTCTCTGTTTTTGTTTTCATTTTCACAAAGAATGACAGTGTTGGGAATTAATATACATGATTTCTAAAAAGAATTATTACAATTAAGGAGGTTTGTGGGATGTAAAACTGTGTCAGAAAGTTTGGTCAAGACAAGGAGCCTCAGTGGAACAGATGCCATACTTCTCACATAGAAGAAATGTAACCTGTAGTCAAATAGGCTTAAAACCGAATTCTCCATGCTAATGTGGTACCTAGACGCCCGGAGGCCTTAGCTAATAAGTTTTCCTTCCCAGACATCCATCCCTGAAAAAGGTACTTAATCTCAGGCCCACGCTGAGAAACAGGGTATGGTTTTCGGCATCTACTTTCCACCATGATAATAAACTGTTTAGAACAACAAACTGTCTCTTTTCACCAAGATCCACCATAGAGAACCATGGAGAAGACCTTCCCTACAGAGCCACAGCCTAGTCTCCCATAGAAGGCCTCAGATGCTGCTAAGCCTGCTTCTATTCAACCCAGGGCAATCTTCTCTGCTGGGACAAGATGGAGATCACCCTTTGCCTGCTTCTGCCCCAGGCTAGACACTGTCCCCAGACTCCATTCTCTGCTCTTCTGCTGTGACTCCCAGTGGTGGCTGGATGTTCAAGAGTCTGAGGCCCCCATGCCCTGCCTTGCTCCATATCTGGAGACCCCTAAGCCAGCTCTGGCTTTCCCACTTCTTGGACTGCACTTTCCCACTCCCAGATCAGTGTGTCAGCGCTTCCGCTTCCCGCTTCCCTATGGCCCAGCACCCGTCCTGGTGTAGTGTGGGATAAAAGTAATCAAAACTCCACATGTTCTGCCTCTCCAAGAGGCAAGCCCTGTGGCAGAGCAGATGCAGGCCTACAACCCTTCAGAGGATGTGTGAAGCATTAAGGGAAATTCTATTACCATATTTTGGAATCCTTTGAATCTTAAATTTTAAGAAGTTGATATGGGACCAAGCCAAATAACAGAGCATTTAAGTTTACTACTTACTGCTCATATAGCTCACTGGGGTTCAGTTGCTAGAACATACAACTGACAGCTCACAAACATCTGTAACGTCAGTTCTAGGAAGTTTGATACCTTCTTCTGTCTTTTGTGGCATTAAACTCATGTCCCCAAACTCACAAACAAAGGCACACATACACAGATTAATTAAATATAAAATTATATATATATATATATATATATATATATACACATATATATATGTATATATATGTGTATATATATATATATACACACACATTAGCACACACACACACACACACACATTAGCACACACACACACAAACACACAAACACACACAGCTGTATGTTCTTGGAAATCTAAATGATAGGGCATGAGGATTGTAAATGAAGAAAAGCTTTGCAACATAGAGAGATTTTTTTCTCAACTATAAATAAACAAATAAGATTTTAAATATTATTAATTTTATTTATTCTCTATATATGAGTACACTGTAACTGTTTTCAGATACAACAGAAGAGAACATCAAATCCCATTACAGATGGTTGTAAGCCACAATGAGGTTTCTAGGAATTGAACTCAGGACCTCTGAAAGAGTAGTTAGTGTTCTTAACCACTGAGTCATGTCTCCAACCCTGATTTAAAATGATATTAATGACAGATATGCACTAGTATAGCATCAACACATAGATAGTTGAGAATCTGTATTTCAATTAAAACAGTAATTATTACTAATTATTATTATTGTTGTTGTTGTTGTTTAATTAGCTAAAGTGTTCCAGACAGAATACAAATAACAAACCTGTGAAAATGGCTAAAGGAAGCAGATGTTTACTTAGAGAGAGAAAATGATATAATGCAAGTCAATCCTTCATTTTAGAGGCCTATTTGCACCCATCACTGTTGTGTAGGAAAGCTTTCTCTTGTGTACATACCAACTTTTGAAGAAAATAAAATGCTTGGCCTTTCCAGGCATAAGTTTTCTTTGTTTGCTTTAGCAATCGATATTTCAGAATTTATTCTCAAAGATGCCAAACATAAATCGATAGGAAGTATCATTTGAAATTCACATCTATTACTGCTTTTATATTTTGTTTATAACTGGTAAAAACACTACTATAATTTGTAAAAGGGTAAAATGAAACATACTTCATTAGTAGTTTGGTATAAAATAAAATACTTTTCTTAAAACGTGTATATGATAGCTTCCAGATCATTTAAGGAAATGCTTGAAATGCAACCCAGTTATTTTTACAAATTAAAGATACAGGAGAAGCTTGAAAAAGAAGGCAAAAGGTGAACAGCATGTTTGAACTCAACAAAACTTTTGTAAAGTGTTGTCAAATTGAACTAACCAGAATTTCTTCCTCTTTCTTACATTAATACAGAAGTGTCCAGTCTATGATTTTATCACTTTATCTTAGGTATGATTTCAGTAGCACATTGATGTTATGTTTTTTTTTTTCTTTATATAGGAATAAAGCTCTTGAGCCTCTTGCAAAGTCCACAATATGTCTCATCGGCCTTTCTTAGTAGCTGTCCTTCTGTAGGGAACTGTGCCTTGGCCCCTTCCCCCTAAGATTTTATTATAAAACATACAGAAGATGTTTCTTTGAATCAGAGATTCACTCTCTTACCTGAAAGTAACACATGGTCTTTTGTTCAGAATTTTTGGAAAAAACAAAAACAAAAGACAAACAAACACACAAACAAAAACAACCCAGTGGCCTACTTTGGCCAAGTAAAAAGGTCATGAGTAGGGCAAGTTTCCATGTGCTCAGAGAAAAGGTAAATGGGCATATGGCATTATCTCTAATGAAACTCAACTAAAGAAAAACTAGCTTACCTATTCAGATTTATAAAGGAATTCAGTAGAGTAAGGAAACTAGTTAATGAAACCCAAGAATAAAAATGTAGCTTTAACAATTAACTCAGTGTTGCATAAACAAAGCTTCTTATAGTGGACAAAATGCATCCATCTTGCATGGATCTAAGAAAACTAAAGACAAATATCCTTGAGAAATATCCGTGCAATGTTGAAGCAAAGGAATAATGATTTGATTCCCAAATGTTACAAGATATACTCTAAACAGTATACAATGTTTGGTTACTAATTTGTGCTCAAAGCTCCAAAATGCATTGCAAATACTATCCTTTACATTTTTCTTATATTTTTAGTGTTAATAAACTAAAAATATTCTCATCAAAGTCTATCAATCTGAGCTTATATTGCTTATCATATGAAAAAAATCACTGATGTTAATTCTATAAAATGTATTTATAGATTTACTTGGGTTTCTACTGCAGAGATACCTTATTTCTACTCATTCTTAAATGACAACATCATATTCACACTTTCACTTCAAGATAAATTTTCATTTCTGGATGAAGTTCGGGGAAGATGATAATGTCACATTTTGATCCAATGGCAGGGGGAAAAATAAAAGAAGAATCAGGAGCAGAATAGGCAGGAATATTGTGACACTTAGAAAATACCATACCTAAATAAGATTAGAGGAAGAAGAAACCAAGGTCAAAAGCAGAGAAAACATTTTCAACAAGATCATAGAAGAACATTTCCCTAATCTAAGGAAGGAAATGTCTATCAAAATACAAGTAGCCTACAAAATACCAGACAGACTGGACCAGAAGAGAATTAGGAGCATTTGGGAGCAGTTTTATTTTGCTGATAGAGGTTTTTCATAGAATTTCGCTTTCACTTGAGAAATGATCCCTCTATTTAACTAAGGTGACTTCAAATTCATACTATTCCTGATGCAGCCTAGCCAGGGCTATGACAGATATCTATAATCTTTTGTGGTTAATGATATTGAAAACAGAAGCCTAAACAATATCACATATGATTCCAAGGATCACTATTTCCTACAGTAACCTACTCAAAGGTATGCATCTTAAAACATATTCCCTTGAGAACTTTTGGCAAAATAATAAATAAGGCAAGGAACCTGCTAATGCAGGGAGCAAAGTTCTACAAATAAAAACTCTGCAGGAAGAATGGGTCTGCTTGCTTTGATTTTTACATCTCATTTTAATTTCAGAAGAGGCTGGACTGATTTTCAGGCTTTTGACCTCTTTCCTTCAAGTCTCTTTTCTCTCTTTGAAGGACTGAGTTGCTGTGCATGTCCTTGGACATTCATCACTTGGTGCTGACATGTCTGTGTCTGTTTGATAGATTAATGGGCCAAACTGCCAGTGTTCATTTCCTTCTTCTTGTGACTTTAGCACAAGCAGATGCTTTTGAGACATTTCCTTCGGCACCTGGAAGAATTTTAAAAGTTTTATCAATAAGGCAGTTTAGGAAGAATTGCCTCTTCAAAGATAGCTTCATATCCCTAAGACCATGAAAAGTCTTTGATAGATCAGTTGTTCCACATTGTTGCTTAATCTAAATATGCCTTCTATCTTTATGGTTTGTATATTAGATTAATTCTTGTTTTGCAAATTTGCTATTCTGTGATTGGCTAAGTAAGATTTTTAAAAATTGAACTGCATCTGAGTTTATGAATGAAAGCAATATAATAAAATAATAAAAACATTTATATTGTGATTCATAATGAAAATATAATTTTATAATATACCATTCAAAAATAAATTTTACACATTGATTTCCATATACAGATTGGGAGATTTTGCATTATAGTACTGTAACACATTTTAAAGTTATATTTAATTTTAGAAAGTAATTGACAAACGTTAGAGGTTTTTCAATTTAGGTCACATACTGAAATATAGCTAACAGGTAACAGCATTTTAATAAAATAATTGCTGGTCACAATGCTGTGATATATATTTATTTTATATAAGTATATGGCAAATTATCAAAACTGGGACAGGTTAAACCAGTGTCTATTTATTATTTTACAATTTTAACATATGATGAATTGGGATAAAGTGAGACTATATAGTAAGTTTTTGGAAGGGCTAAAACTAAACATCATCTATGGTTATAATGATTTCCATGTTGGTCTCGTGATATGCTTTCAAGCTTGCTGGTTATTGGTAGGTCTCAAGATTGAACACTGATGGAACATAGGAGATTCCCTGGTATAGCTCTTGATATTATCATATTCTGTGACTAAGGTCAATGGAAAGTTAAGCCAATTCAATTCAGAGAGTACTGTTAAAAGCTCAGGTATGAAGTGTTGGATTACCCAGCTATGAAAGGAAAAAGCAATGGAGAAGCTTGCTGAAGGGAAGGGCAATTAAGACCAAGAAGTAGAAGGCAAAAATAGCAATTGTGACTCTGAGCAATTACCCAATCAAGAATATCAATGCCATGGATTTTCCTCCTCCTTGTGTTTTATGTATATGTGTTCACATACATAACTAAATTAAGAACATATCTGTTTCTTTTTACTACTTTTGCAATTCATGTAGAATAAAAATAAATTGGCTTTACATGAGACTTTAAATATTGCTACTTTTGCATAATAAGTTACGTTCAATCAGCAGAGCATAAACTTTAAAATCTTATTTCCAGAATGAGGGAAGTAGTGGCTTCTTGCTTGCAAGATTAGAGTCTGGCTGTTATACACTGTATCTATAGATAAAATGCAGTCTCATATAAATCTTTGGGTATGAGATTGGAAAGGGATCCATGTGTAATTGTTAATTGTATGTGTAAACTCAAGTGAGCCAAGGAGGGACCAGTTAGTTGAGAAAACATCATCTATAGCTATTTCTTTAAAATGATCTCTTGAAAAAAAATCTTACTTAAATATTTAGACACAATAAAGCAGGCCCATCCTCACCAGTGAAGATGGGTAGAACCCAGTGCAGTGAGAAAGGTGAGGTAAGATCTAACTCCAGCTCTTGCATTTTGGCATTAGAGCTTAGGCATTGGAGTATTCAAGCAGCAATAAGTATGGGAGTGGTGAGTGTCTTCTGGGAAGAGTAGAGAGCGTTAGGGGATCATATGATCAAGGGCAATCTACTGAGTGATAGGGTAATACATTTCGATTTTTTGATTTTTGTTTTCATTTTATACCTTGCTCACTCACCCTCCCCAGGGTCATCCCCTCCCACAATCCTTTCCACACATCCCTCTCCTTCTCCTCTAAGTAGGTGGGAATCCATGGGTATCACTCCACCCTTGCACATCAAATCTCTGTGGGTCTAGGCACATCCTCTTCCACTGAGGCCAGACAAGAAAGCACAGCTAGAAGAATATGTCTCGTGGAGAGTCAACAGCTTTTGGGATAGCCTTGACCCACTTGTTTAGAACCCATGTGAAGACAAAGCTGCACATCTATTACATATGTACGAGAAGGGTTGGGTCCAGCCTGCATATGGTCTCTGGTTGGTGATTCATTCTCTGAGAGCCCCAAGGGTTCAGGTTAGATGACATTATGGGTCTTCCTGTGGAGTTCCTATCCTCCTCAGGCCCACAATCCTTTCTCCTATTTTTCTATAAGTGTCCAAAAGTTCCACGCACTATTTGACTGTAGGTCTTTGTCTGTTTGAGTCAACTGCTGGGTGTGTCCTCCCAGAGTGTAACAGAGTATCGTTAATAGTGTCATGGATTGGTGTGTGGCCATGGAATGGGTGTCAAGTTGGGTCACTTAGTGATTGACCTTTCCTTCAGTCTCTACTCCATCCCCAATCCCTGCATTTCTTGTAGACAGGATATGTTTTTGGTCAAAAGCTTTGTATGTGGCTTGCTTTCCCTGCCATTCCACTGGGGTTTCTCCTTTGCTACAGAAGGCAGCCTCCCCAGGCTCCATATCCACAATGCTATGAGTCACAGCTAGGGGCACCTCCATTGATTCTTGGGAGCCTCTCCTATCTCAGATCTACCTCTCTTACTGAAGATGCCCCCTCTCCACTCCCTTTTGGTTGCTTTGATTGCAGATTTCCATTCCTTTTCATTGCCATCCAGCCATTTCCCCTGACCCTCCCCACACTGGATCCCAAACCTCCTCATTCCCCTCCAGACTCCCTCTCTTGCCCAGTTACCTCACTCATCTGCTTTCAAGGAACATTGTATTTCCCCTTTCAAATGAGGTCCAAGCATCATTGCTTATGCCATCATTCCTGTCCAGCCTCCTTGGGTCTGTGGAGTGTAGCATGGGCATCCTGTATTTTATTGTTAATATACATTTTTAAGAAAGTATGTAGCATGCTTGTCCTTTGGGAACTTGGTTACCTCACTGAAGATGATATCCTCAAAGTCCATCCATTTCCCTGCAAAATTCATAGTGTCTTTGTTTTTAATATCTGAATAGTATTCCATAGTGTAGATAGAATACTTGTGTAGAGGGCTATTACGAATAAAACTGCTATGAACATAGTTGAGAAAGTGTCTTTGTGGGATGATGAATCACCTTTTGGGTATATGACAAGAAGTTTATAAATAGGTCTTGAGGTAGAACTACTGCCAGATCCCAAATTGATTTCCAAAGTGATTGTATAAGTTGACACTCCCACAGCAATGGAGGAGAGGTCCCCTTGCTCCACATGCTTGCCGGCATGAGCTATCACATGATTTTTTTCCTATTATATCTTCTATGTGTGAAATTCTCTATTCTGTCTCACATATTCTAGTAGTGATGCTTGCATCTGTTATTCCTATTCTCGACCCTAGGATTTTTAATTCCAGGATTCCTTCCGTTTGTGGATTGTTGTTTTTTTATTGTTTTTATTTTCATTTTTGGGTCTTGCACAATTTTATTTTTTCCTTCACCTGTTTAATTATATTTTCCTGCATATCTTTAAGGAATTTATGTGTTTCCTCTTTAAAGATTACCTATTGGATTGTACTTTCCTGTATTTCTTTAAGGAATTTATTCATTTCCTATGTGAAGGACTCTATCATCTTTATAAGATTAGATTTAGGGTCATTTTCTTATGCTTCTGGTATGTTTGGAAATGCAGGACTTTTTGTAATAGGGTAGCTGTTCTCTTAAGGTGTCATACTGCCCTGGTTTTTGTTGACTGTGTTCTTTCAAGGAACTTTAGCCATCTGGACAGCTTTGGTCCCCAGATATTCCTATTGTACTAGGTATAGGGGCGTGAACATTGTTGGCCCTGGTAATAGTAGTAGGCCACTGATGGAGATCCTTGGGTCTTATAGTTCTGGCTTTGAAGTTCTGTATGGTTCAGGATCTGCTAGTCTGTGTCATTCAGGATATGCAGAACCAATGAAGGTAGGTAGTGAGGTGGTAGGACAATGGAGATCCCCCTAGGACAAGAGGCTACTCAAGGCTGCTCAGCTTGGCAGAGGATTTAGCAAGCAGGGATGATGGGTGGGGGAAGGGAAGGTTACCTGTGATTCAGGTTCAGGAGGTTTTATGAAGGTAGATGGAGAGGTGGCAGGTAATAGAGGACCCCCTGGGATAGAAGACTGATCAGTGCCAACATTTGTTTCTAGAGACTCTGCTAATTTCCACCTCTCCAAATATTAAATAAAGGCTCTTAGTTCCCTACTTCCTCACCAGTATTTCTATCAGATTGTGTTCTATGAGAAATGTGGTGATTTTCATGGAAATAGTTCCAATAGGCTCATAGAGAATGGCTCTATTAGGGGATGTGCTGTTGTTAGAATAGGTGTGGCCTTTTTGGAGAAAGTCTGTCACTAGTCTGTGGGCTGTTAGTTTTGAAAAGCTCAAGCTAGGCCACTGGTTGACTCTTGCTTCCTATTACCTGCTGATCCAAATGTAAAACTCTTGGCTGCTTATCCAGCACCATGTCTGTGTGCCATCCAACTTCTGGTCATGATGGACAAAACTTCTAAACCTGTAAGCAAGTTCCAATTAAATGCTTTCCTTACAAGAGCTGCCTTGACCACGTTGTCTCTTCATAGCAATAGCATTCCCAAGACAAGAACTATTATGACTGGAGTGAATTGATTTCATATAGTTAGCTTGTAGTTCCTTCATGGATAGAAATATTGAACACTTTTAATTGTACTTCATTCTGTTGCTTCTTTTTGAAAACTGTTAACTTACTGGCTCATTTGTTGATTAGCTATTTTGGTTTGTATGTGCTTAATTTTTGCATTTTTTTTTTTATTACAACTTCAGGTTATCTGAAGCATAGCTGTTAAAGCCTTTCTCCCCACTCTCTGTTCTGTGTCTTAATTCTTTGAGGTGTAGAAACAGTTTAATTTCACTTAACCCCATGCTAATTTCTTGAATATTAAAATAAATATTTCCATCCAATACCTAAAAGTAGAATTATGTAATGTATAAATCATAAAAGGTAACTAAATTTGTCTTCAACGTACAACACTGTAAATATAAATGTCTATATTTTGTAGAAAAACATTTTATTATTTTTCTTTTTAATTTTCTGAAAGTTTTACCCGTGTGTCTAATGTGCTTTGATGACGTCCTTAACACGGGCTCCCTGTGCTGAGACTCCTCCCCTTCTACCCATCAGTGTTTTCCTCCTAACCTCCAGTGCTATGTCAATTAGTATAGTCTGTGTATGCAGGGGTTTATGATAATCTACTGGGGCATAAGTAATCTCTCAAAGGCCACATCCAAAGGAAAACTGACTCTGCTTGAGAACTCTACAGCCTTTTATTCTCTGCATATTAACCATTGTGGGTCTCTGTTTGGATCACCATCCACTAGAAATAGAAGCTTCTTTTATGAGGGCTGACAGATACATTAATCCATGAGTTGTTTCCCTATTATCTACATTTATTGAACATTAGTATTAGATTCAACCATTTGGCCTATGTCTTCTCTGGCTACAGGATTTTGATCTTAATAATAGTGCCAGGGTTTCAAACTTGAAAATTTTAAAAATCATATATCTCCACACAAAAGCATATATGCTTTAAAAGTAATATTTTGTCATTATGAGTATCTATTATAAATAAATACTGTTAATAGTTATATTAGATAGCTATGATTTTAATGTCTGGAATGATCGTGACAATCTCACATTCAACTGATAACAGCTACATAGATTTTGTCATATTATATACAAATTAGGCTTTCTATAAAACATGAAGTAGGGTTGCTGATCATTTTCTCTCTTCTATTATTCTATTTTATTCTTTTATTATTATTATTATTTTCTTTATTTACATTTCAAATGCTATCCCAAAAGTTCCCTATACCCCCCCATCCCTGCTTCCCTACCCACCCACTCCCACTACTTGGCCCAGGCCTTCCCTTGTGCTGGGTCATATAAAATTTGCAAGACCAAGGGGCTTCTCTTCCCAATGATGGCCAATTAGGTCATCTTCTGCTACACATGCAGCTAGAGACACAAGCTCAGGGGGTACTGGTTAGTTCATATTGTTGTTCCACCTAAAGGGTTGCAGCCCCCTTCAGCTCCTTGGGTACTTTCTCTGGCTCCTCCGTTGGGGACCCTGTGTTCCATCCAATAGCTGGCTGTGAGCATCCATTTCAGTGTTTGCCGGGCACTGGCATAGCCTCACAAGAGGC